>NC_057942.1:39698970-39786470 GCF_018555375.3 Anguilla rostrata | reverse complement strand
ACCAGGTTGTGTTATATTGTAAAAGGTAAGGAGGCTGGTGAAATGCTGAAAATGGCGGGTGATCCACAAGCCACACTGGCCAGTGGGTGAAAAAAATGAAATTGAATTTCCTGGAGTCTATATTCACCCTGTAGTCCAAGCATTTATATTAACCTTTAGTTCAGTGTTTAAATTCACCCTACTGCTCGCTGTTAATATTCACCCTCTGGTTCACTATCTATATTCACCCTCCAGTTCAGCGTGTATTGTGTTCAGTGCTATAAAGCACAGTCATGAAAACATCAGTAAAAAATCTCCACGTGCTCAGTGTCTATATTCACCCAGCGGTCTTATACCCGACTGTACCAGGCAGCCGCTGAAGGTGGGCCGGGCAGAGTAAGGGCACACAGCCGCAGCTCTGGAGCCGTCCCGCCAGCCTCTGACGGACCGGACGTCTTCTCAGCATCAGCACCAGAGCGCGCGTGGCCTGCGGCCTGCAGCCAGTCGTTCACACACGCGTGTGCGTGAGAGAGGGGCGGGGGGGGCGGGGCTCGTACCGCTGTACTCCTCGGGGAACTCGTCGTCGGTGGGGGGCTCGGCCGATCGGGGTTTTTCGTAGCGGAGCGAGGAGGAGTAGGGGTGCACCGACGTCCCGTAGAGCACCAGAGACCACTCCTTCAGCTTCCCTGGGGACAGAGCGGCACAGGGACTCTAGAGCGGCACAGGGACGCTACAGCGTCACCACTGAACTACACGGGCCCGAGTGTTGGGCCCGGGTGTGCAGTTGGTATTGGGCGGGACTAAGGCCAGACCTGGGTATGAGGGTGTTTGGGCCTGGGCAGAATGGGTGCAGGGCGAGTGTAGTGTGCGTGTGTGGCTGGTGTAATGCTGGTGTAGAATGAGTGTATGATATGTGTAGTGTAGGTGTAGGTGGGTGCGGGGGTAGGTGTAGTTTGGGTGTGGGGGTAGGTGGTACAGTGTGGGTGCAGGGTATGTGTAGTGTGGGTGCAGGGTAAGTGTAGTTTTGGTGTGGGGGTAGGTGTAGTTTGGGTGTGGGGTAGGTGTAGTTTGGGTGTGGGGTAGGTGTAGTTTGGGTGTGGGGGTAGGTGGTACAGTGTGGGTGCAGGGTATGTGTAGTGTGGGTGCAGGGTACGTGTAGTTTGGGTGTAGATTTGAGGCCGGGTTGGTACCTGGAACCTTCTGGCTCCTCAGCTGGGAGGGGGAGTCGTAGATCTCCAGGATCCAGTCCCCCGCCGCCTTCTCCCCCCAGCAGTGAGTGGTCATGAACTCCCAGTTCTTAAAGCCCTCCATAGAGTGGTCAAACAACCTGGAGACAACACACACACACACACACTGAGCCTGGATACACACACACACACACACACACACACACACACACACACACACTGAGCCTGGATACACACACACACACACACACACACACACACACACACTGAGCCTGGATACACACACACACACACACACAGAGCCTGGATACACACACACACACACACACACACACACACACACACTGAGCCTGGATACACACACACACACACACACTGAGCCTGGATACACACACACAACAACACCGAGGAACACACACACACAACACTAGCCTGGATCACACACACACACACACACACACACACACAGAGCCTGGATACACACACACACACACACACCACAGCCTGGATACACCACAACACACACACACAGACCACACTGAGCCTGGATACACCACACACACACACACGCCTGGATACACACCACACGACACACACACACACTGAGCCTGGATACACACACACACACGACACCTGGATACCACAACAACCACAGACACACACACACACTGAGCCTGGATCACACACACACACTGAGCCTGGATACACACACACACACTACACGACCTGGATACACACACACACACACACACTGAGCCTGGATACACACACACACACACCACACACACACACACACACTCACACTGAGCCTGGATACACACACACCACACACACACACTGAGCCTGGATCACCACCAACACACACCACACACACTACACTCACACTGAGCCTGGATACACACACCACACACACACACACACACTGAGCCTGGATACACACACACACACACACCTACCACACACATACACACACACACTGAGCCTGGATACACACACACACACACACACACACACACAGACCACACACACTGAGCCTGATCACACACACACACACACACACACACACATGAGCCTGGATACACACATACACCACACCACACAACAGAGCCTGGTAACATACACACACACATGACCTGGACATCACACAATCACTCACACACACACACACACACACACACACACACACACACACACAAACACTGAGCCTGGAGACAGAGGGTGTGTGTGTGTGTGTGAGAGAGACAGAAAGAGAAAGAGAGAGAGCGAGTGTCCGTGTGCGTGAGCGTGTGTGTGTGTGTGTGTGTGTGTGTGTATCCAGGCTCAGTGTGTGTGTGTGTGTGTGTGTGTGTGTGTGTGTGTGTGTGTGTGTGTGTGCGTGTGTGTGACAGAGCGAGTGCATGCACGTGCGTGTGTCTGAAAGTGTGTGAGTTGCGTAAGCGTTCCGTCTCATATTTTACTGGGTGTGTAAGCGGCAGAGCGAGTGTAATAACTCTGCCTCGGCCCTGAGAGGGGGGCTGGAATCCGTCCCGCAGGGGGGAGGACCTGCTCTGAGCTACGCAAACGGCCCTAAATTAAGATCGGCACATCCTGGCCTGCTGCCCACAGCTGCCCCGTACCGCCAGGCCGGGAGCCGTGGACACCGCTGGGCTTCCTGTTCTCCAGCACAACCTGCCGTCTGCCCCAACAACCACCTGCTGCTGCTGCACAGGGACCGTGTGCAGATCATTTTACCTGTCGACCAGGTGCAGATAGTTGGACCTGTCGACCAGGTGCAGTTTTACCTGTAGACCAGTTGGAGACTGTCTGACCTGTAGACCAGCTGGAGACACTTTTACATGTAGACCAGCTTGGAGACAGTTTTACCTGTAGACCAGCTGGAGACAGTTTTACCTGTAGACCAGCTGGAGACAGTTTTACCTGTAGACCAGCTGGAGACAGTTTTACCTGTAGACCAGCTGGAGACAGTTTTACCTGTAGACCAGCTGGAGACAGTTTTACCTGTAGACCAGCTTGGAGACAGTTTTACCTGTAGACCAGCTGGAGACAGTTTTACATGTAGACCAGCTGGAGACAGTTTTACCTGTAGACCAGCTGGAGACAGTTTTACCTGTAGACCAGCTTGGAGACAGGTTTACCTGTAGACCAGTTGGAGACTGTCTGACCTGTAGACCAGCTGGAGACAGTTTTACATGTAGACCAGCTGGAGACAGTTTTACCTGTAGACCAGCTGGAGACAGTTTTACCTGTAGACCAGCTTGGAGACAGGTTTACCTGTAGACCAGCTGGAGACAGGTTTACCTGTAGACCAGCTTGGAGACACTTTTACATGTAGACCAGCTGGAGACAGTTTTACCTGTAGACCAGCTGGAGACATTTTTACATGTAGACCAGCTGGAGACAGTTTTACATGTAGACCAGCTGGAGACACTTTTACATGTAGACCAGCTGGAGACAGTTTTACCTGTAGACCAGCTGGAGACAGTTTTACCTGTAGACCAGCTGGAGACAGTTTTACCTGTAGACCAGCTGGAGACAGTTTTACCTGTAGACCAGCTGGAGACAGTTTTACCTGTAGACCAGCTGGAGACAGTTTTACCTGTAGACCAGCTTGGAGACAGTTTTACCTGTAGACCAGCTTGGAGACAGTTTTACCTGTAGACCAGCTTGGAGACAGTTTTACCTGTAGACCAGCTGGAGACAGTTTTACCTGTAGACCAGCTGGAGACAGTTTTACCTGTAGACCAGCTGGGAGACAGGTTTACCTGTAGACCAGCTTGGAGGCAGTTTTACCTGTAGACCAGCTGGAGACAGGTTTACCTGTTGGCGAGGAGCTGTGACTTTGTTCCCGAGGGTGAGGTGAGGTTGATTGCCAGGTCTCCTCGGCGGGGGTGTGTGATGGTTATCCTCACGACGACGTGCTCCAGGTAGATGACGTGGTGGTTGGGGTTGTCGATGCAGCCCGTCGCCTTGTACACCGACCTGACCGCGTGCTCCGGGCGAATGGTCCTGAGGGAGGAGGAGCCAGAGGACTGAGTTAGTGCCCCAGAGTCACAGAGACACAGCCCCAGAGAGTCACAGTCCCCACAGTCCCACAGAGTCACAGACTATGAGCCCCACAGAGTCACAGACTTTGAGCCCCATAGAGTCACAGAGCTACAGCCCCATAGTCACAGAATCATAGTCCCCTAGAGTCACAGAGCATGCTCCGTGTGAGAGCTGATCTGAGCATGCTCCGTGTGAGAGCTGATCTGAGCATGCTCTGTGTGAGAGCTGATCTGAGCATGCTCCGTGCGAGAGCTGATCTGAGCATGCTCCGTGTGAGAGCTGATCTGAGCATGCTCCGTGTGAGAGCTGATCTGAGCATGCTCCGTGTGAGAGCTGATCAGAGCATGCTCCGTGTGAGAGCTGATCTGAGCATGCTCCGTGTGAGAGCTGATCTGAGCATGCTCCGTGCGAGAGCTGATCGGCACGCTCTGTGTTAGAGCAGAGGTGTCATTCATCTTCCCTGGAGTCAGCCAGGCTCAAACTGGGGCTTACACTGAAATTTACAGTCACCTCCTCGCACACACGCACAGACCAGCACGCAGTGCCCCTTCTGAGAATAGAGTGCCATGTTTTCCCATTTAAAAAAATACGACCGGCAGAGATTCTCTGTCTTTGCGCAAATAAAAATAAAGCATTTCCTGCTGGACCCCTGGCTATCGAGACAAAGCAAACAAGCAAACTACAAAAAGAAAAAAAACTCCTATCTACAAAAACACGCAGCAGCAGCGCCACCTAGTTGTGAGGACAAAACTGCAACCTGAATGGTTCTGAAACCCAGTTACAGGACAGCGCCCCCGATCAGCGCAGCACACAACGGCAGCCGGCCAGTTTCGGGCCCCCCCCGTGTACGGGCCTCTCTTTTGGCTGTGGTATTAAACGTGGCACACGTCCTGCCCCCATCCTCCCCCCCCCCCGCCTCTGGTGCGCGAATTCCCCCCACGGGTTCTGTAACTAATTACAGTATAAAGCTCGAAGCCGTAACAGGAGAAGATGTGATGTTAGATTTGGCCCACACAACTGACAACAAAAAAGCTTTAAACTTTGGAACGGGGGGAGGGGGAAAGAAAGCATTTCTCTCCTTCCCCAAGAGCCCCCCTCCCCCCCCACATGGCAGAAACCTGGCAGGGCTTAATAAATACCACCACCCCCCCCCCCCCAGTTATGGGGCAGGTTTCCCTCCATGTGTACTGAGGAAAACAGCCCTGAACTGAGCACATGTGGGGGGGGGGGGGGGGGGTGCAGAGGGTGTCGTCCTCCGGGAGGCTAACCGAGGGCTGTGGTATGACAGGGAGCACACGGCATCTGAGGAGAGCCAAACCTCACGTCGCCACACCAGAGAACGCGCACGGCGTCTGAAGAGAGAAACCGCGTCACCGTACGAGAATAAACAGAATCTAAAGAGAGAGAGAGGGAGAGAGAGAGGGGGAAGAGAGGGAGAGAGAAAGAGGGGGAGAGGGAGAGAGAGGGAGAGAGGGAGAGAGAGGGAGAGAGAGACGGAAAGAGAGACCGACGCCACTGTCACATAATTACGCAGTAGTCCATCGCTTCTCTAACCCTTTAATACCAACTTCTGACCCGAGGCGCCAGAACTCCAGCTCCAGCAGAAAGGTAAATATTAATAATCAGAACTTCACACCACTCTTCCTCCTCGAACTCTCCCCCTCCGCTCTACCGTTTCTCTCTCTCTCTCTCCCCCTCCGCTCTACCGTTTCTCTCTCTCTCTCTCTCCCCCTCCGTCCTTCCACACTCACTCTCTTACGCCGTATACATCTGAAAGGGTAAAACTGAAGGAGACAGCAGCTCTGTGTGTATTAACTGAAACCCCTGTACTGTAGAGGGGGAGGAATTGTCCTTAAACTCGACTTCACACTTCACCTCAGCGGGATGGGGGGGTGGGGGGGGGGGCAGCCAATCGCGCTGAAGAGAAACCTCACATACTGCCAGAGACGGACACGCACATGCATGCCAATATTGCGCAAATCCATGATAGCGATTTTATCGGTTAGCGTGTAAAAGGTGACGTGAAGCACGTTAAAAGGAGATTTCATATCTTGTTGCGTTTTTTTTTTTTCCTCCCCCCCAAAGCAGAAGGGAACCTTAGGTAATGAGGGAACAAGGAAGCTCTCCAAATGAATTACGGGAAGCTATCCTGGAAGATCCAGTTATGGGGCGGGGATTGTGGTCATGAACGCAACAGAATTTGGCGAAAATGAACACGTACATGAACATATGTGAGACACAGGGGAATGTGCCCAGGGGGATTGTGGGAAGGAGTGAATACCTGATCTGCCGGTCGGCGCTCTCAACACAGATGTGCTGGGTGGGAACCTGCTTCCACCTCACAGCCTCTTTCACCATCGCCTCCGCATCCATCAGGCCAAACCCATACAGGTGACTCACTGTAACGCAACAAATCAAATAATGAACCCATCAACCCACCAACCAACCCATCCATCAGGCCGAACCCATACAGGTGACTCACTGTAACGCAACAAATCAAATAATGAGCCCATCAACCCACCAACCAACCCATCCATCAGGCCGAACCCATACAGGTGACTCACTGTAACGCAACAAATCAAATAATGAGCCCATCAACCCACCAACCAACCCATCCATCAGGCCGAACCCATACAGGTGACTCACTGTAATACAAGCAGTCAATCAGTCAATCAATCAACCAATGAACCAATCAACCCAAGCTTCCAACCAACATATTAACCAACCAACCACCTAATCAGTCAACCAACCCATCCATCAGACTGAACCTGTACAAGTAACTTAACACAACCAATCAATCAATCAAGCAAGCAACCAGTCAGTCAACCATAAGGCCAAACCCATGTTAAGTAATTAAGACCAGTGTTTCTCAATCCTGGCCTGGGGGGACCCACTGAGTATGCTGGTTGTTGTCAAAGCCAATCTCTTGATCAATTAAAGCCATTGGAAACGTATTTAAGTTTCACCATAATTGTGTGGTTAAACTGGCAGATTTCTGAGAACAATTAGCAGCTCATTACAATACAGCGCTTGTTATTACGATTGGAACGAAAAACCAGCACACACAGTGGGTCCCCAGGACCAGGTCTGAGAAACACTGAAGTAGAACGTACATTTAGTACATGGTCCAGCTGATCTCAGAAAGATGGTACAGCTCTGGGCATAGCAGCCCAGAGAAGCCCAATATGGCTTCTCTAAAAAAAAACCACACAAACCACATAAATCACACAAAACCACAGTCAGCACTGAGCAGACTAAACACCGTGCCACAGGGATCGACCCTTCCCTCGCTCCTCTCCTCCTCTCCTCCCCTCCTCCCTCCCTCCCTCCCTCCCTCTGGGGGAGAGCCCGCTGGGGGAGGGTCCAGATGGACCAGGACCCAGCTTGGAGAGCCGCCCATTCAAACACTGCAGCCACACGAGAATGACCTCAACCCACCAATCACACGCTTGGACAAGCGGCGGGATGCCAGACAAGGAGCCACGAGGACGGGAAATACAGCGAACATCATGCTCACCTGGCACTGCACTCACCTGGCAATCACACTCACCTGGCAACCACATTCACCTGGCAGCAGGCAATACCCACTTATCAAGTCACTGACTGACATCACACTCCCTGTACTCACGCACACACACACGCACACACACACACACACACACACGCACGGCCTCAGGCACAGGTACCATTGTATCCCGCAGCGTTGGTCTTCCAGTCAGGTGCGTTCAGGTGGCCAGCGCGGGACGTCTTCACTATGATGTGCTGAACGTCACGCCAGGTGAGTCCAGGACTAAGGAAGAAAGACAAACGCACCGTCTCTAAGCAACACACACCTCACAGTAACATCCATTACACTGAGCATTACACACCTCCCAGTCACATCCATTACACTGAGCGTTACACACCTCCCAGTAACACCCATTACACTGAGCATTACACACCTCACAGTCACATCCATTACACTGAGCGTTACACACCTCACAGTAACATCCATTACACTGAGCGTTACACACCTCACAGTAACATCCATTACACTGAGCACTACACACCTCACAGTAACATCCATTACACTGAGCGTTACACACCTCACAGTCACATCCATTACACTGAGTCCTCAGTACACCATTAACGATCACACCTCACAGTAACATCCATTACACTGAGCGTTACACACCTCACAGTAACATCCATTACACTGAGCGTTACACACCTCCCAGTACATCCATTACACTGAGCGTTACACACCTCACAGTAACACCCATTACACTGAGCATTACACACCTCACAGTCACATCCATTACACTGAGCGTTACACACCTCACAGTAACATCCATTACACTGAGCGTTACACACCTCACAGTAACATCCATTACACTGAGCGTTACACACCTCACAGTCACATCCATTACACTGAGCATTACACCTCCAGTAACACCCATTACACTGAGCGTTACACACCTCACAGTAACATCCATTACACTGAGCGTTACACACCTCACAGTCACATCCATTACACTGAGCATTACACCCCTCACAGTAACATCCATTACACTGAGCGTTACACACCTCACAGTAACATCCATTACACTGAGCGTTACACACCTCACAGTAACATCCATTACACTGAGCGTTACACACCTCCCAGTAACATCCATTACACTGAGCGTTACACACCTCCCAGTAACACCCATTACACTGAGCATTACACCCCTCACACAAACGTTACCTACTTTGCCTCCAGAGAGAGGGCGATGATCCCAGCAGCCATCGGGGCCGACGCCGAGGTTCCAGTGTGACTGTCTGTACAGCGCTGCCGCAGGTCTGTGGTTATCTACAGACAGGGAGAGAGAGAGAGTGTCTGTTACTGGAGAGGGAGAGAGGAGAGAGAGAGTCTGTTACTGAAGAGAGAGAGGGGGGGGGTGGGGTGGTGGGGGGGGACAGGAAGTGCCTCACATTCCTGTTAAGAGTAGGATATGATGATGTGGTGGGGTGTGGGGGAGGGGGGGGAGAGGGTGGAGGTGAGGTTGAGGCACACCTGAGGCTCAACATTCCTGCTTTGATCCTCCACTGGGGCAGATAAGACCCTCCCAAAAGCACCCCTTCCCCCAGCCGAGCAATGGCGTGCGGCAACCAACACTCAGGAAATGGCTGTGCGAGCGCGTGCATGTGTGTGTACGTCTCTCTCTTTCTCTTTCTCCATGTCACACACACACATGCATGCATGCACATGCACTAACACACACAGGCAGACACACAAGCACACGCACACACCGATGTCCGCTGCACTCTGGCTCGTTTGGGCCGGGGCCCGTGGTGTTGCAAGGCCAGACTATGGGCTCATGGTGGAATCTGGACTCCCAGTCTGAGGGGGGGCATTTCCCCCAACACACAGCAGCATGCAACAGCCTCCCGGAGACAGGACACCAGGTTCACACAAGGACAGATGAAGGACACACACACACACGCACACGCACACGCACACACACATACCTCACACACACACACACACACACACACACACACAAACATACGTGCGTGCGCACACATCCACACGGACCCAGGCCCAACTGCAGGACCCACGGTGAAAAGAAAGTTAAACGAAATGAAAAGATGAAAAGATAAAGCCTGCTGCTGAAGACTTGTCATCTGTCTCCCTTTGTGATGCTGCTGGATGTGGGATCAGATGAAAGCTTTTCACCTCATTCCCACAGTGAGGTTCCCCCCCACCCCCCCCCTCCCCACAATCGATTCATGCATTTCGCTCTTCAAACAGCCCAGCAGTGGAGCCACGCCAGCAAGCAGTCTCCGTGGAGATGAAGTATTCTGGAATGGCGAGCAGTCTCCGTGGAGATGAAGCATTCCGGAATGGCCAGCGGTCTCCGCGGAGATCGAGCCTACCGGAATGCGGGGCGGCTGCAGCCTGAAACCTCTGCCTCTGTCCCTACACCGAGCCGCGGGCGGGCGAACGAATTAGTGAGCGAGTTCACAAGTGCGTGACTGCGTGTGTGCGTGTGTGTGTGCGCACGTGCGCGCGTGTCCGTGCGCGACTCACGATCTTGCGGTCGTAGTTCTCGCCGCTGCTGTAGGTGGTGCTGAGGGTGGAGGCGCACTCCTCCAGGTACCAGGGCTTCTTGCCGCTCTCCGCCGTGCTGCTGATGGAGATGGTGTAGATGCTGTTGGTGTAGCCGTCGCAGGAGCAGTGATCCCGGCTCCGCCCGCCGTTGCCCGAGGCCCACACGAAGATGGAGCCGTGCCCCTTCCTGCCCTGTGACGCACAGCCAATGAGAGCCGGTTAAAATGAGGGATCCATTAAACAGAGCCAATGACAGACGGTTAAAATGAGGGATCCAGTAAACAGAGCCAATGAGAGCCCGTTAAAATGAGGGATCCAGTAAACAGAGCCAATGTGTGTGTGTGTGTGTGGGGTTGGGAGAGGTGTGGGTGAAACAGCGTTGGGGGGGGGGGGGGGGGGGGGCAGAGGGGGGCTGTGTCTGATGAAACTGGATAAAAGGTGAACCTGCCAATCTGGATCTGAAAGAACTTGAAAGACATTTGGTAGTTGGGATAAGACTTATTTCTCCAAAGAAAAAACAGCAAAAACAGTTTTTGAGGCTGACTGAGACAGAGACGGGCTGTATTTAAGAGGTAGGGTTCTTTCTCTGGGGCAAAGGTGTCTCACCGGGGGGGGAGATGCAGGAGAACCCTGAAAATAAACCTGTAAAAGATCAGTTTGTCCTTCACAGGAAATTAACCCCATTGACCCTTCTCCAAGCGCCAACTTCCTGTTCTTGCACGTACAGGCACAGCAACCCCTCAGGAGCATCTGTGACTTCTGACCTTTCATGACCCGGCAGTGGGTGGGGTCATAACCCCCTGCCCCCCATGTCACAGACTGAGAGACCCCCCAGGAGTCAGGCCACCAGATATCAGGTTCTCAAGATACAGAACGCAGAGTGTGTTACTGAGTGAGTGAATGAGTGTGTGACTGGGTGAGTGTGTGTGCGTGAGAGAGAAAGAGATTAACAGTTGTATTTTATTACTGTAGAAAATGAGGTCCCCTTTGCCTCAGGTGCTGAAGCAGAACAGCATCTGGTTGAGAGCCCATAACTCTCAGGTGCACCATCTCCAACTAACCAACCCCCAACCACCCCCCCCAGCGCTATAACACACTGAACCAACCCCCCCAGCATCATCTCAACTAACCAACCAACCCCCCCAGCGCTACAACACACTGAACCAACCCCCCAGCATCATCTCCATCTAACCAACCCCCCAGCACTATAACACACTGAACCAACCCCCAGCACTATAACACACTGAACCAACCCCCCCAGCACTATAACACACTAAACCAACCCCCCCAGCACTATAACACACTGAACCAACCCCCCCAGCGCTATAACACACTGAAC
The DNA here is from genome assembly GCF_018555375.3 of Anguilla rostrata. Classification (NCBI taxonomy): domain Eukaryota; kingdom Metazoa; phylum Chordata; class Actinopteri; order Anguilliformes; family Anguillidae; genus Anguilla; species Anguilla rostrata. The sequence goes on along the minus strand of NC_057942.1, from coordinate 39,774,847 downwards.
CAACCCCCCCAGCACCATACTGCACTGATCCAACACCCCCAGCACCAACGCACTGATTCAACCCCCCAACCCCCCAGTAAAGAACAGCTGCCCTCAGTTACAGAGGTAGAATGCAAACCAGCTGCAGAACATCTGGCAGCTCTGAGCCACACAGCAACAGGTTGTGCTGCACTGCTGGGTTGTGTGCAGACTAATAACCACACTAATAATGATAATAATCACAATAACCAGCCATAGCCCATGCAAGACACCCCACATCACCCCATCTGCCCTGCCCCCAAAACTAGAAAGAGCTCACACTTGTGGATTTGATAAATTCTTCACATTTCATGACCTCCAACACTCCTGTGAAAGTGATTTTCTCTTTCTTCTCTCCCTGAGACCCTCCCCCTCCCCCTCCCCCACCCTGCCCAGGGTCTGTTTTATATTACCACCATGTTTCCAGCTCTATTTCCTGTGACTGGCATGACCCAGTGTACACACACACACACACACAAGGTGCAGAGTCTGCAGGTTTAACTCCAGTCCTGGAGGGCCGCAGTGTCTGCAGGTTTAACTCAAGTCCTGGAGGGCCACAGTGCCTGCAGGTTTAACTCCAGTCATGTAGGGCCACAGTGCCTGCAGGTTTAACTCCAGTCCTGTAGGGTCACAGTGTCTGTAGGTTTAGCTCCAGTCCTGTAGGGCCACAGTGTCTGTAGGTTTAGCTCCAGTCCTGTAGGGTCACAGTGTCTGTAGGTTTAGCTCCAGTCCTGTAGGGCCACAGTGTCTGTAGGTTTAGCTCCAGTCCTGTAGGGCCACAGTGTCTGTAGGTTTAGCTCCAGTCCTGTAGGGCCACAGTGTCTGTAGGTTTAACTCCAGTCCTGGAGGGTCGCCATGTGAACCGAGGGCCAGAGCTTGACCAGGTGGGGGTGTGAGGTGGGCGTGGCAGACTCACCTGGCGGATGCCGTTCTCGAAGGCCTGGCGCGCGAGGGAGGCGGGGCCGTCCACGGTCTTGCCGTCGTCGTCCGGCCCCCAGCTGGCGCTGTAGATGTCGATGTGCTGCGGCTGCAGACTCAGTGACTTCGCCTCGACCATGTCCGTCACATCGCCATCCAGCATGCGCACACCTGCGCAGACAAGCACCGACGTCATCACCATGGCAACCATCATCATCATTATCACCACCATCATCATCACCACGGCAACCATCATCATCATTATCACCACCATCATCATCACCACGGCAACCATCATCATCATCACCACCTCGGCAACCATCATCACCATCACGGCAACCATCATCATCATCATCACCACGACAACCATCATTACCACGCACACGTACAGTGCACTCACTCGCGCACAACTCACCCCCAATCTTGGCGTTATATGCGATCCCAACAGTGCAGTGAGAATTATTTGCAGATGCCGCCACCTCACCAGCACACCTGGTACCATGCCTGAGAGAGAGAGAGAGAGAGAGAGAGACTTTTAGAGATACTTTCATGGTTTAAATGATGATCAATGTCAACTTTAGGAAACGGATCATTCCTGTTAGGGACCACAACAAATCTGCTGTAATACTACAGCTGTGCCAGCTGCCCATTAGTCCGTTTTTTTTTGCTCCACGTAGTTAATGGCTTTCTTGCATAGCGAGTCGACCTCAGAGCTCGAAGAGAGGCCAGGGCCTGAGTGTTTCCTAGTCCAGGTCCTACAGAATCGACTGCACACTGAATGGTATCAGTGCCAGCTGCAGACAGTGTCTGGGCAAGGCCAATGCGCATCACTGCACCCTGCATCCAGCCCATCTCCATTAACAGGAGGATCTTCCAGTAACCACGGCAGCGATGCGGTAAGTTTAGGCTTAAAAAAAAAAAAAAAACCTCGATAAAAAAAAGAAGTCAATCCACGTAGGGTTATGACAGGAACATCCATTAAAAACAGCGCTCTATCCAGTCCTGAACCAGCAGGCCTCTTTAAAGAACAGTTTGCAGCTTGTTTCAAGAGCATCTTGCATCCCGGCAAGACAGTTCTGTGTAAAGGTAGCTACTCAGCTGGGAGGGTGTAATCCGACCCTACAAGCCCCTTTTTAGGCAGAAAGGGGACGCTCTGGGGGGGGGGGGGGGGGGGGGGGCAGTCAGTCCCATAACACGTCCACCGTAAGGGCGCCCAGTGCAGCCGGCCGTAAGGGCCTGCAGCTGCGGTATAAGCCCAGCAGGGGGCGCCACACAGGCCAAGCCGGGCCACAGCGCAGAGGCCACAGCGCTATCAATGACAAGTGTCCTGCCACTGTATGGGCATTTGTGGCAGCAGCCATTTCAATTTTGCCAAATGACCCTCCAAGTGTTCAACAACATCCACACACAGTTAACTATTCCCATTTTTTCCCCAGTGTCAAACCTCCAGGTAGATTACGAAGCCCACGGAGCTAACTGCTAACGGCTAGCGCCTCGCTCTTTCCCCAACGAACGTTCGCAGCTGATACAGTTGCAAAACTTATCTCCGTAGGATTAAAATCACCTCACAAGAATAAAAACTCTTCAGCCTTACAATGAGAAAAGAGATGAGTTTCAAGAAATACAGCAGTGATATTAGTCTCACGTTGAAAAGCAGTCTTAGCAAAGTCATCATCATCAATTAATTCTCGTCTTAACATCTGAACAGTTTTGAAAGTCTGCAGCACTCTTGGTAGGTGAAACCTCCTTTGACTTCATTTCTCTATTTCTTTGACTTTATTTAGCAGCATCAAAAACACTTCTTTCACTGAAAAGACTCTGAATTCTCACCAATTTCACGGCTTTTTTTTTTTTCCAGACTCTTTTCGTGACACGATCTTATTCTTTCTAAACTATATGCATTTCCTTTTTTTACCACTGATAATTCTTTCATATCTGATACTTCACTGCCATTATCAGAAGAGTTGGACTCCGCCTGTTTCTGTTTGGTTGCCTTTTTACTTTATTTGAAGGCATTCTTTGCCTTTGTACCCGTATTACAGCTTTTAGTTTTTCCGTTTCAAACTTGGTACTCAAAGAGCCATCTCATCCTCTGCCATAGCTGTGTTTTTAATATTTCCCTCTGCCAACCCTGATTCAGTCACAGCTGTTTCAGATATACCATTACATCCCCCCCCCCAGATTCACATTTTTGCACCCATTCTTTTCTTTACTTGACTGTTTTTTTTTTTTTTTACTGAAGACACCGTTTTTCTGTGTCTGGACAATTCTCTCCTCGACAGGTCATCGTCAGCGTGGTTGACAACTCATAAAACAAAAACCTGCACCTATTCAACATCTACAATGAAAAGCAATGTGAAAAAACCCAATACTGTGATATACACAGTTCTATAATAGACACAAAAAAAACATAGAAAGTTTGAAAACAAGTCAGTCACTCCACGGAGATACACTTGCTCCCAGCATCCACTCAGAGAGAGAGAGAGAGAGAGAGAGAGAGAGAGATGGGCAGAGGGGGAGGAAGATTACTGATAACAAATTGAGAAAAGCAGTGAGCGTAGCCTGGTTCTGTCCCTGGACTGCTGTACCTTGGGTGCCAGTAAACCAGCCGAATTAAAGACGGGCACCCTGGTGTTCCTGAGGACGCACCCCAGGGGACCCCGCCTCCGAATAATCGGCTCACCGTCCCGGCGAACCCGTCCCGTCAGCGACAGCGCCGGGGCTCGGACAGCAGCTGGTTCTCTTTCTCTTCTTTTCTCTTTCTTTTCTTTTTGTTTTAAATCTGAGAATCTGCAGCCAGTCCTGTGTGGCTCTTCAGCTCCACCGCATGCAGAACATTTTCCCTTTTTTTATTTATTCTTTTAAACAGGAAAACAGACAGCCTGCCTTCCATATGCATTTCCCCCCACTTTTATTCAGACAAGTGGAAAGAACAGAAGAGGGCTGCAGACAGGGAATGATCACAGTACAGAGAAACAGAGAATGCCATAGAGGGGAGGGGGGGTCCCACGGATTGAGTCCCAGCCAGCCCCATGGACTGCACCCCCCAAGGGCCTCCCAGCAGAACCCTCTTCTGTTCAACTCCTCTACCACATCTGCTGCTGTACCAGATTTAAGCCTGGGGTGGCGGTGGGGCGGGGCCAAGGGCGGGCGGGGCAGCAGTCCCACACAGGTGTGCCGCAGACTGCCGGATTCAGAGGCACACGTGTGCAAAAAAGAAACCGGTAATAAAAAAATAAAAACAGCTGTCATCTTTTCTTTTGTGCTTTTGAGAGGAGAAGCTTTGCTGGGAGATCGTTCCTCGATGAACCACCCCCCCGCCCCCCCCATCAGAGCTGCCTGTTAACTGGGGGGGGGCGGTTAATGTGCTCTAAAGCGTTTAACGGCAGGGCTGAGGCAAGGAGGAGTGGCTCCATTAATGAGGTCAAATGTTACCAAAGCTTTCTGCAATTTCAAGATAAATGCCTGACCACAACACCGCAGCACCCCCGGCCCCCCGGCCTCCCACATACTCCGCAGCAGGGCATGCTGGGAAGCCTGGCGCGGCGATGACAGCGCGGCGCGGAGATCCACCGGACCACCGGCGCCTCGGCATTCACGCCGCCGGCTCATCCTCGCGACCCTGGAGACGACCTCTGACCCCTGCAATGCGCTCTCTGTGCAGGAGAACATCCTCAGCGTAGCGAGGAATTCCTGCTAGCCCCCCCCCCCCCCCCGTCTCCCCCCCGCTCCAGGGCTGTCATTAGGATTTAACTCGGTGCGTGTGAGAAGAGGTACCGGGGGGGGTGTGGGGGGGGGGATACTCCTGGGTGGCCGTGTCCATTCGAAGCAACGCTATTGAGGAGAAATGAGCAGAACCTGTCAGAGTGCTACAAAGATGAGTCTCTCTGCCGTTCAAAGAGCACGCTAGCATCATGGTAAAGGATGCTAATATCATGCTAACAGTGAACATCTCTCGCACTGAAATGCACACGCGTGCACATAATGCTGCTGTTATGCTTATATCACCCTGATGTAACGCCAGTTTCACGCTTGGTGTCAGGCTAACATCACGCTAACGTCGACCGTTTCGCCCACGCCGCGCGAACATCAGGCTAACCGCACGCTAACCCCGCGCCGATGCGGTAAATCTTCCTGCGCTTCCCTCCATTACCGTGAGAACGGCCGCGAGCTCCTAAATCTAACCCAGCATTCCCGGCGGGCTGCGAAACGACCGGACCAAATTGAGACATCGCGATCCAAACCCGTCAGCCGTTACGTCACCCGTCCGTTAGCCGTTAGCACTCTGAGCTACCGAGCCACGGCACCATTCCAGCTCGCCGCTCTCGCTGCGCATTTTAATCGGACACAATAGCGTTTTTATTCTAAAACGCACATTTCGCCGTGATATGAAACCAGCCAATGGGCAGCGAGGGAGGGAGAAGGAAACGGAAAATCGCCCAACGTGGAGGAGCGCCGGTCCGTTACGCTAAACCTGCTCAGACGCCGAGCGTTTCCAGCTCACGGAACGGCGACGCAACGCCCGTTTCTCCGTCCGTCCGAAACCGTGAAACCACAGAGCGTATATCGCCAAGGGAACGGTCGCTAAAACACCCCGTGAGGGAACCCAGCCGGGGTACGAGGAAGAGCCCCGTCTGCATGAGCAACACGTCCCAGTTACTGAGAGCTAAGGATCACGGAGCATTAATCTTAAAAGGAGAGCCTTAAGTAATCACACTGCATAAAACAACATCATTTATTAATATCACGTTTCCTTTCTGCAAGTGAGTTAATGCTGAGCTCTGTCCTTAATCTTTATGTATAAACAATGCTTGGGGATTTACTTCTGAATATTTCATTTGGACGTTAAAGAGCAGAAATCTGCACCTTCCTGACATGTGACCTACACTCTACATGCAAAGACATAGTTTATGACACACTCACACGCACACGAACACGCGCACACACACGCACACACACGCGCACACACACGCACACACACGCACACACACGCACACACATATATTCCAGGAAAATCAGACAGCAGCTGTGCTGGCTGAACAGAGCTGTCGCTTTCCAAATAACTTTACACTCCTGAACGCTGCTCTCATCCCCTAATACTCCTTAACACTGCTCAACACTCCTCAACACTGCACTCACCCCACAGACTCCTCAACACCGCTCAATGCTCCTCAACACTGCTGAACACTCCTCAACACCGCTCAATGCTCCTCAACACTGCTGAACACTCCTCAAGACTGCTGAATGCTCCTCAACACTGCTCTCATCCCCAACACTCAACACTGCGCAACGTTCCTTAACACTGCTGAACACTCCTCAACGCTGCGCTCACCCCCCCAAAGCCGCTTCGCTGAGTTTTTCAGCTGAGCCCCTCTCACCATGGCAACCCCGGCTCAGAGCGGACGGGACGGTGACACTCCGGAGGGTCCCGCGCGTTAGCGAGCGCGCGGCCCGAGCGGAAATGTTTAGGTTCGCCGGCCCGCAGACGGGCCGCAGGGAAGACAGACCAGCTGGGCTCAGATTAAACACCGGGGCTCCGGCCCCGCCGCCGGGGAAACAAGCCCCGCTAAATATTTTGAAAATCCGAAAAACATCTGCGTCCGCCGGTCGCCCGTCTGCGAGCGTCAGGACCGGGGGGGGGGGGCTTTCAGAAAGCGCACGCCAGAGGCCCGGCGTCTGACCGCTTTCCACGCAACAGCTTCTCACTTTTCCAAATCCCACCTCGCCCCCCCCCCCCACTCCTGAATTCCCCGGTTGGGAAAACCCAACAGCAGCTGTAGAACCTGACCCAACCCATTCATCCGGACACAGTCCATCCCGCTTTGCTCAGAGAAGCGGGGGGGAACAACCCAGCACGGGAGGCATCCAAGTCACGCGTAGACTGAACGTCATTTTTAATTGGCTAAGAGCAGAGATGCAACTAACAGGCCAAGGCAGCCTCCCCCAACTGAGTCCCTACCTCCCTCAGCAACCCTACAGACATCACACCCCCCCACCCCCCCCCCGTTGGACTCTGGCACTGATTTGATTTAGGAGGAGAGTCCACGCCCCCTCCTACAATTCAAATCAAACATAAATATATACACAACTAAATAAACAGCCCACACACATGCACATACACACGCGCACACAGGTGAGATTTAGCAGGACACGCCCGCCGACAGGTCATCAATATGTTATCTGAATAAAGGCTGAACACCGCCATAAAAAACGTTTTAAAAAAATCGTAACCATAAACATAAACACTATAACAATGTAACACCCATTAACATGCTCTGTAGCTGTCTCTGCGAGCAGTAAACAGCCTTCAGACCTCCCACTGAGCCACTGAACCGCCATGGAGCGCTGCCATATAGGGGCGTATAGCGGCATCATACAGCCTCGTATGTCATAGGAACACTGCCATGCTGTACAAATGATGTCATAGGAACACTGCCATATAGGGGCGTATAGCGTCATCATACAGCCTCGTATGTCATAGGAACACTGCCATGCCGTACAAACAATGCAGCACAGGGTTGATTCCACACAAAGTTAACGTAAGGGCCACTTTCTGCTTTTCTATTTGGGGAGCTTTCTACGGTGGCTGAGACCTCCCAAGCATCACAACATTAATCACAACACGCAAACACTAATCGGAAAACACATTAACAAATAACAAAACACAAATACTAATTTGAAAACACAACAATAACAAAAAAAAAAAAGCAACCAGCATTTGTGTTTTTCGATTTGAATGTGTGTGGTGATGATGTTGTGTTGCTTGGCCTGTCTCTCAACCACCATAGCTCTCCTCTCCTCTGCTCTCCTGCAGGTCAGATGAACCCAGGAGAGGGTTTAAAGAAGAATAATAATAATGCCACGCATCACATAACGCTCACGGCCGGAGGTATGCCTGCGAGTCTTATTCCTGGAGCTCATCAGCGTTTCCTTTGAAAGCCCACATGTGTGGCAGTCAGTGCAGAGCAGTGAGATCTGAGAGATAGTGCTGTCATGCGGGATGGGGGGGGCGGCCTCTCGCTAATGCTCTGCAGGGACATGGGTTTGAGTGCAGGAGAGGGTCCCCACAACACCAGCAACAACCGGCAGCCACTGCTAATTCCCCTCCATTCTTCCCCCTCTTTTTCCCTCTCTCTCTCTCTCTCTCACCTTATATTACATTACAGGCATTTTGCAGATGCTCATATCCAGAGCGACTACACAACTTTATATGCCTCCTTCCCCCTCTAGCTCTCTCCTTCCCCCACTCTTCCCCTCTCTAGCTGTCTCCTCCATTTTTCCCCCTCTCCTTCCCCCTTTCCCTCTCTCTCTCATTCTCCCTCTCTTTTCCTCTTGCCATCTCTCTCCTTCTCCTACTTTTCTCTCACTCTTATTTCAGTCTAGTGTGGAAAACCTTAATCAAACTCAATGTACAGCGCAGTTCACAAACAAAAATTCTTTGGAAAGAAAATATTTAAATGCGATTACTCATCTGTCTATGTTTTTCCCTTCTCAGCGAAAGGCTAGCACACTGTGTTCTTCATTAGAGAGAGAGAAAGAGAGAGAGAGAGGGGGACCAGGGGTCTAGGAAAGAAAAGGGTTGAAGCCCTGAGAAGCAGCTGTTCCCGTAAAACAAAAAGTAAAAAAAATAAAAAAATAAAAATAAAAAATAAAAAACAGACTTATGGCATGTAAAACACGACAGAGGACTTACGACACACACACCACAGTCTGTTCCAGTTCCCCCCGTGTGCACGTTCATACCGTACACTGTACCCTTGGGGCCATTTATACCCAAAGAGGAAATTAAAGGGGTTTCAGCAACAGATGGGTAGCGTACCTGACCCCAACAACTGAGGCCAAAACAGAACACTGTAATTCTTATTTATCTGCCTGAGAGAAACGCTCATCAAGGGAGACTTGCACAACGGCAAATAAAAACTGCAGATTTATACAGCGCTGTCTGTGTGTGCACGTGTGTGTGTGTGTGTATACAGTGCAGGTGTACCACTGGTCAACCACTTCACTTCACTACCAAAACCTTGAGCCTGGATCACATGACCGCGAACTCGAATCACATGACCTGAAGCTCAGTTATTGGGGCGAGCGTGCACGTTCTTCAGCGGGTCAAAGGTCAGGACACAGCCAGTGGCCCGCGTGTGTTTCAGAGCGCAAACGAACTCTGACCCTGAAGCGAGCCAACCAGCATCGCCCAGCCAAAAACAACGGCACCACCGTCAAAACATCACAACCTTTATGAACAGACAAAATTAACCGCCAATGTGGCCACTGCGTCCAAGCGCTCAATCTAAAAGGGGAAATTCAGAGAGGAACAAAAAAATAAATTCTCCAGACAGCAGGATTATGAAGCGCACCGCTCCCTGGCAGAAAAGATCATTACGGGAAAGAACTCTGACAGACCCGACACTCGTAAAATCCTCCCCCTCATTACCAGCACAAGAAGAAGCGTAAATAACGATGATCTGAGAACAGCCCCCTGACACCACTGCCATGAGAGGGAGGCAGAAGAGAAAGACAGAGTCAGAGACGATGATCTGAAAACGCTATGCGTATTCATAAACCGCTCCTGTCTCTTTAAGAAAGAGAACCTCCATTCAAGAAAGAGAGGTTGCCAAAGCATTTCAGCTAAAACATCCAAAAACACTCCGACAGCCAAACTGGCAAGATAGCCGAGCAGCGGAGCGGGATGCATAGGCTGCCCGCCAGGAACTGCATACGCTATTATTCTGTCACAACTACGCACTGACTACACGAACGACGCACTGACTACACATGAACTACGCACTAACTACACACTAACTGCACACTAAGCACAGCTATGCACTGACTACACACTAATCCCAACCCTGCATTGACCACACACTATAAACACTAACCACAGCTATGCACTGACTACACACTAACTGCACACTGACCACACACTACACACTCCAACCACAACTACGCACTGACTGCGCATTGACTACACACTGACTACACACTGACCACAGCTACGCACTGACCACACACTAGCCGCAACCACCACCGCAGGTAAAGAATACGCAGCAGACACTTGTTCATTCTGCGCTGTTGGCAGGACCTACTTGTTCTCGTTGCTGGCGTCGTAGCGAGGCATGGGATCCAGGTCATTCCCGTTGACATCATAGCTGGCCCGCGTATCCTGAAAGAGAAACACGCCATGCGATTCAGGGAAGGCACGATTCACTCCACAGATATTCAACTCTGCACGCAGACTACATGCAGACCATCTGCACAGATATTCAGCTCTGCACGCAGACCATCTGCACAGATATTCAACTCTGCACGTAGACCATCTGTACAGATATTCAGCTCTGCACGCAGACCATCTGTACAGATATTCAGCTCTGCACGCAGACCATCTGTACAGATATTCAGCTCTGCACGCAGACCATCTGTACAGATATTCAGCTCTGCACGCAGACCATCTGTACAGATATTCAACTCTCCACACACAGACATTATTTACTCCACACATCTTTAGCTCACCATGCAGATACTCTATCTACCACTCAACTACGACCGATAACTCCAGAAGCTAAAAGTCATCCAGTTTGCGGTCTCTTGGATATTTATATTCATGTTACCAAAAGGGACCTTCTAGAAAATCATATCACCAGCAGTAGCCTCCTAGAAAATCATATCATCCCAAAGCTTCCTGTTGCCAACCAGGGATAGCAAAATAAGGAATGAGACTGTGACTGTTATCCATTCCACAACGTCTAGTTGCCAACGGGAACCGCGAGAGACCAGGAAGTACGGAGAATAGGAGGAGGGCTGCGGACGGCGGCAGGCTCCAGTTTAGCATTTCTCTTTCACGGCTTCCCTTTCCCAGAAAAAGCCCGCAGAGACCCCCAGTTAGCGCGGGAGCTTGTTAGCGGAGAGGGAGGTTCCTTTGGCTCCAGCTCCAATCGCCACCGATGCAAGCAGAGTGCCTTTTCAACAAGGTGTTTCCAGAGCCATCTATTTTTTTTTTTTTTTTTACATGTCCATTTTTCATAGGCACCGATATCAGCCCTCGCTGCAACATCAGATTACTGTAACACAAGTAAATACAACGTCAAAAGTAAATTAAATGAGTAGAATTCTATCCCTTGACGTCTGCGCGCAATCTTCAGTGAAAATCTATCCTCTCAGTTCAGTCCGGGGCTCGTGTTGAGCGCTGCTGAGCTCTATGGTGATGAACTCTGAACTCTTAAGCTGTGTGGGTGAATGTCGGGGGTCCGTCTGACTTTTTCCTGAATCCAAAATGAGGCCTCGTCCTCAGGTGACCCCCCAACCCCCACCCCACCCCACTGCCATGTTATTTCAGCTCCTAAATTAATTTTAAAAACCAGTGAGCTGTGATCTCCAAAATCCTTCTCTGTGTCGCGGTGTTCCAGAGATAAAACTGCTTCATTTTCTCCTTCGACCCCCTGCACCCCCACCTTCCCCCAAACACATACGCCTTCAGAAACACACACACACGCACACAGACAGACAGACATACACACATACAGTGCACTGAAGCAGTAAATTCAAGCAGTTCTCACTGGCCAGAGACACTTTTGAGCCTGTGCGGCATGAATACCTATGACTGTGCTCGCCCGACTCTGAGGTCAAGCTTCAGAACTGGATAAATGGTGCATTCTGGGAGTCACCGTCCTGACCGCAGTGTTAAACGGAGTTTAACCCCTGGGATTGGGCCCGGAGCCGATCTAACCTTCTGGGGGGAAGGAGGGGGGTTACGGGGGGGGGGGGGGGGCAGCCCTTAGCGAGCCAAAAAAGATCTGGTCCTCTATCAAGTCTAGTTATGAGCGACCTGATGTAGCTCCGGTTCTGCGGTGTGCCTTCAAATCCCTCACGTTTCCAGTCACGTTAACCAGCCCAGACCAGTGACTCTCTTTAACCAGTACAAACCCACAGCCCAATTTGACCAGCATAGACGGGGACACCGTCAGCCACAGACACCGAGCAGAGAGCATGGTCTGGCATTGGGCCCAGGGACAGAGACCTCTCAGACCGCCGGGCACGCTCTTCTCGCTCCTCTGTTCCTCCCTCGATCCCTCCCTCTCCGTTCCAGCGACGGCCACAGAACCGCACACAGAACCACACACAGAACCGCACACTTACGTAGTTCTGCACCAGGTCCGGATGGTTCCTCTCGATGCCGTCGTCCAGGATGGTGACCACCACGTCCTTGCCCGTGTAGCCCTGCTTCCACGCCCCGACGATGTTCATGTCCGACTGGCAGTTGTTAATGTCATCGTTGCAGTGCTGGCGGGACAGGGCGGAGGTAAGAAAAGAATAACACACATCTTACCTGCACATCACCGACACCTGAGCTCTTCCTACTGATACATCACACCTGCACATCACCTTTACCTAAAGCCGCGTTTCCACCGCAGGAACTATACCCCGGAACTAGGAACCTTTTGAGGAACTCGGTGCGTTTCCACCGCAGGAACTAGGGTCTAAATTTAGTTCTGGGGGCTTTGTTTTACCCCCCAAAACGTTCCTGCTCGGGGGGTAGTACTTTCCGAAAGTACAGGAACCTTTTGGGTGGAGCTTGCAGCGCTGAACATTTCTGATTGGTCGAGTACTCATAGCATTTGTGTTGTATTTATTTTCCGCCATTACCCGCCATGTTTGAAAATATGCAGCGGCAAACCAATTTATTTTCATAATAACTTCAAATCAAACTTGTATGTTATGCGGCGCAGTAGCCTACTTTTGGTTATAGCCTGTCAACGTCTTGGAATTATAACGTGTGCTCTTCTGTTCTTTTCTTGCTTTAGTATTCGTTTTATAAAATGCTAAGCATTCGTGCTGGGACAGCATATTACGTAGGCTACCAAAACATTCAAACGGATTAATTCGGTTGCTGAATATTTTCTTCCGGATTTTCTTTGTTAGCCCGTTGTAATTGACTCAAAACGTTTGATACAGTTATGTGAGGTATGCGGTAGTTCTGCATAATTAACATTGGTGATACAGTACAAGCAAACTGGAAATCACCTTCCGCACTTTTTATCCGGGTAAAATAACAGGTTAATTCTAGTAATCTTCCCTTTAGCTTTTTCAGACTGCCGTAATTTTACTCAATTTTACGGCCATTTTTCAATTCCACGAAAAGACCAGGAAGACTATGGATTCATTTATGGTGCATGGTTCGCATCTGGAGGGCACACTTCGCTGCTCGGCTAGCAGTAACTTCGAAGGAAAGCAAACGGTGGCTGTACCACTACTAATTTACATTTTCACGCAAGTCCGAGTTTTCGTTCTATTCTTGTCATTTTGCGATTAGCCTATATGGAATTGACGACGAGAAAGTAATAAAACAGCAAATTGTTTACAACGTGTGCATGTTTTCTGCTGTTAATGAATGTGTTTGAGAGGATATATGAAAATCAATAAATACAAAAGTAACCATATATAGCCTAGTCATTGTTGGTAACCCGTTGTATATAAGTGGAATAAACCCCTCCGGGCTGTCCCGGTTATTAGAAAATAATGTAGGCTACTTCGGTGGTAGTATGGGTTACAGAAGAAATCATATGACAGATGGACCGACGACAACGTCAGTGGGCTAATTTGCCTAATCTTCGCGGTACTTTAGACCCCGGTGGAAACGCAGACAACCATTGGCTGAAGGAACCTTTTAGTTCCTGGTAAAGTAGTTCCTGGGACTGAAAGTTCCGGGTAATTTTGGTGGAAACGCAGCTTAAGCTGTTCCTCTCCGATATACATCACACCTGCACATCACCTTTACCTAAGCTGTTCCTCTCCGATATACATCATACCTGCACATCACCTTTACCTAAGCTGTTCCAACTGATGCATCATACCTGCAGATCACCTACACCAGAGCCTGACACACCCTAACTACAGGTCACGCTATACCTGTGCTGGTTCACGCTGAGTGCAGACCAGCCCAGAGCAGGTTTATGCAGAGGAAAACAGCACAGCTGGAGCACACTTGTTTATCCAGTGGCTGCCCCCCCCCCCCCCTCCCAGCAGGTAAGACCAGTGGCTGAAGTGCCAGAGCAGGTCAGCGGAATAACAGAACGTGCACAACAACAAAAAATAAATAAATAAATAAATAAATAAATAAATAAAGTGCGGAAAAATCTGCATCCCCACACGGACACAATTTGTTACCGCACACAATGCCTTCTCAGAGACAACCCGCCAAGCGCCGGCGGCGGTAAAGAGGGAAGGGAATCTGGGCCTGATTTACGGGCTCTGCAGCCCAGGCCGTAAAGCAGAGCACGGCGGAGACGTGTCACCCCGCCGCGGGTCTGCCCTTGTCGCTCGGCCGTGAAAAACGGCGTTCAGCGGCGCCGTGGGTGAGTAAACCCGCGCATTTCACAGACACCGATTGGCCGGAAGCCAGACCCAAGATCACCTTGATTGGTGATTTTTTTTTTGCTGCGTAGGAAACCTTCCATTGTACCCCTGCTGAATCTTTTTTTTTATTTTTATTTAATGTGTAATGGGAGAGAGAGAGAGAGAGAGAGGGGGAGGGAGAGAGAGAGAGAGAGAGGGAGGGAGAGAGAGAGGGAGGGAGGGAGAGAGAGAGAGAGAGAGAGAGAGAGACCTGTGCTTTGAAAGAAGACAAACCGCCAACTGACTGACTGAATAATTATGTTTTGATCAGGGACAAACTGACTGTACCCTGAGGTAACCCCGCTCCCCATTGCTCTAGTTAGGGTGTAAACTGAAAGAATGTGTTTGAGCCCTTTCCACTCTGAGCACTGACAAATAATGCAATCCAGCTGACGAATCGAATCTCAAAGTTTATCAGTTCATTTACTACGGTGGCTAATTTACCACAACAGTTCAGTTACACAAATCCCCGCATATGGGACTGCAGCGCACACGCACACACACACGCATGAGGACAGCCTTCACACCAGATCCCATGTAAACACAACAGTCAAAATCCCACATCACAAAACCCTAAAAACTGCGAAAGACCATGTAGGTTTACAATCAGAATAATCTTCCTGAAAAAATTGTGATCGTTGTGAGCATGTCTATTAAGGCATGTGTGCTGTCTATGAGGAATGACATAGTCTCTCTCAAAATGCTGTTTTACATTTCTTTGAATGTCTTGCTGTCTTGAGTAACAGTCCCATCTGAATCCAATATAACCCAGTGCTTACAATATTGTTCAGTTTGATCATTCTGTGGCAGCCAAAAACTCCTGCGGACTGAAACTAGGGTCAGAACACAGAGGTGACTGTACATGTCCTCTTCATCAGCGATTGATTGTTCCAGGAAATCCTCTGTCCCCCCTCAGCTCCAAACAGGTCCCAATACAGGTTACAACATATGTACACAGAGTTCAAATTCTCAACTACAACTAGGTTTTTCAAAAAAAACTTTACCTTTGGGGGAAAAAACAATCACATAAAAGTGCCCCGGTCAAAGTGTCATGCTTACCCAGCACAGTTAAAGATTAAAGAGAATGGGGGAGAGTGGGGGGGGGGGGGGGGCTAGTCTGCTGTGTGTGTGTATGTGTGTGTGTGTTTGCATGTCTGTGCGTCTGTCTGCATGTCTGTCTGTCTGTGCATCTGTCTGTGTGTCTGTGCGTCTCATTCTCTCTGTCTGTCTGGTTTACTTTGAGAGCGCTGTCCAAAATAAGCCGGTCTCTCCAAACTCCAGCTCAGTCAACTGCCGTTTCTTAGATTTTATCAAAATGAGAAGCTCCAGTCCAGGTGTGACCATAACGAGCTGTGGTTAGATGATCACCTATAGCGGGCTGTGGTTAGATGATCAATTAACGAGCTACGGTCAGGTGATCATTGTAACAAACTGTAGCAACATGACGAACTGTAACCAGCTGTGGCCAGACAAGCTACACTGAGGCCCTGACTGTGTGTGTGTTTTTGTGGGGACTGGACCCATCCCTGGTGCTTACATTGATACAGATCCAGCACAGACCGGCTTGTTTCACCTCTTATAAACTCATCACTCTTTCACAAACCCACCCCACAGTAGCAAACCGTTAAAAAACAAGCTTCAGCTGCCCTGAGGAAGACTGCCTACCTGATAGCAAAAATAACACACAACTGAACACTAATATTTCATTGCATAGCAGTTTACTAATATTTCAGAACATAATGGGACATTCCTATTTTAGAACATAATATACTAATACTTCTGAACATTATGGAATACTATCATTTCAGAACATAATGCTGTACTAACATTTCAGAACATAATGCTATACTAATATTTCATAACACAATTTCAGAACTTAATACACTAATCTATCAGAAAATGACGGTATACCAATATTTCATAACAAAACTGTGTATATTCTAATATTTCTGAAAACAATGGTACACTAATATTTGTTCCAACCAAACATCCCTGCTTTACATAAAAGCAAAATTCAGAATTTAAAATGAGGTAACCAAACTGAGTTCATCCAGATGCTCCAAATGACAAATGTGGCCAATAAAGTAAGAGAGATTACAAGAACATCAATCATGCAACCATGTCCCCGAACTTTGAAAAACTTTACTTTACTCCTGACTAGATAGGAATGGATCATTAGATACAAGCAGAGAGATATCATTATTCACCTGCAATTATTTATTATGGAAGCACTGGCACAGGCAAACCGCAATCTTTGCCAACTGCAGGTGCAGAGGAAAGCAGATTTTAGTGTGGGTTGGTTTCTGCGCAGGATGCTAGGCACACCAGCCTCAGACTCCAGCCCGACCCTCAGTAATCCCAAATGTCTGTGCGATATTTTAATCGAATAATGTGCTAATGCCCCGTATGAGACAGACTATACGATTGCTGTACCACTGCCCAACAGCTACACGGAACGTTCGCTTGGAATTTCCGTATCCCAGAATTCCGCAGCCTGCCCAAAACCATCTGCAAGCAAACGTTTGCGACTTGCTCAACCAGCAAAGTAAAAAAACTGAAAGAGGGATTAAAGAGTATAAAATGAAAAGAGAAAGATTGTTTTTTTTCTACTGGTGGAACTCAGACAAGGCCTGCGCTGGAGTTACACCCCCACCCCCTACACCCTACCCCCCACCCCAGCTTTATCAGGCAGGGGGAGGAAAGGCTGGACTCAGTCTTTTGGGCAGAGGTGAACGTGAAGCCCATAGCTGTGTTTGGTGTAAGGTCATGGTTACTGTTCAATAGGGTAAGATTTATCTCAGGTTAATAACCTACTGAACATTTAGTCACAAAAAACTCCATTAGACATGCCACCTACTTGGCCTTCTCACAACCATAATTGTAAGAATACTGTGTGTGTGTGTGAGTATACATGCATGTGTGTGTGTGTGTGTGTGCATAGGTCCATGTGAGTGTGCCTGTACATACGTGCATGTGTGTTTTTGTGTGCATGGGGCAGGGTTCAATGTAAAATCTGATGTGCAGCCCAGAACATCAAAACAAGTGACTGGACTGCGGTGACCTTTATTGACACAAGTACTCAAACTGCTGTCTGTCAGAACGAACCGTTGGCCCCACACACACACACACAGCACACACACACACACAGGGGTGGAGTTAAGGAGGTAAAACAGGGAGAACTTTCCAGGACAGTAGTGGGCCCCAGGAGGTGGAGTGTGTGTACGCAGGAAGGGAATCTCACTCTCTCACTCTCTCACTCTCTCACTCTCTCACTCTCTCACTCTCTCACTCTCTCACTCACTCACTCACTCACTCACTCACTCACTCACTCACTCACTCACTCACTCACTCACTCACTCACTCACGCGATTGGCTCTGTTGCTGACGGAGGGGTCTGAGGAAAGGAGAGAGTCTGATTAGTGTACTCACGATATACCACATGCTGGTCCACTTGGCATCGTTGAAGTAAATGGACTGGGGGGGGCTGGGGGGCGCGGCCTTATAATCCCGCTTTATCCTCCTCTTCACCACCTGCTGCTCAATCCACTCAACCTGCAAGGGAGACCACAGCCACTCAGGACTACAGAGAAACCAGCAGCTTGTATCATTTACAGGGAGGAGAAACCAGCCGTTTGTGTCATTTACAGGGAGGAGAAACCAGCCATTTGTATCATTTACAGGGAGGAGAAACCAGCCGTCTGTATCGTTTACAGGGAGGAGAAACCAGCCGTTTGTATCATTTACAGGGAGGAGAAACCAGCCATTTGTATAGTCCACATGCATGCAATCAGTGCTGTGAAATTTCAAATCAAAGCTTTAAAAAGACAACCATCGCTCAGCCAGTCAAAATGCTGAGGGGATTATCACCTCCTGTAACTGAGACAGACACACACACACACACGCACACACACTCACACATACACTCTCACACGCACTAAAACTCACATGCACAAATTCACATACACACATGTACACACGCACACACTCAAACTTGCTCACACACACTCACTCCCACAAATCACGCAGGCACGCACACACAGACACAGACACAGACACACACACACACACACACTCACTGCGTTCTCCAAACGCCTGCTTGTGAGCTGGTTAATAAAGGCTCTGCTTCAGCTGGGCTCATAAATCACACCCTCTCACAGCATCCAGCCACCAGCCCTTCTCTGTACATCAAAAAGCATCTGGCCATCAAATATTAAAGACGCAGAACTGAGAGGACTGTAATTATTGCATCTGTCCAACTCGCACAATTAGCCTTTACACAGGCAAATAAGATGAGTACAACTCCTCTCCCTTCTGGTACCAGTTTCTTAAACAAAACAAAAAATCGAACGTTTATTGTCTTGTTAGACGTTGAAGTGTCGCACCGGCTTGCAGCCAAAATGGGACGATAACACTTAGGCTAAATAAAAATTTTTTAAAAAGAGGGACAAATAAACACTGACGACTTGTTCCAGCTTCGGCAACAAACGTCTCTTCTGTGCCATCCTTAATTAATCGTTAACTAGGTTTTAATTTTTTTTATTTTTAAGTGAGAGGCTTCTGACAGCTGCAGGAGCTCCCTCAGGCTCTCAGGCGAAGCTGGGACTGGAACCAGCCGTGGGGGGAATTACACGTATAGTTCAGTAATCAAACGGCATTTGAAGTGTCGGGATTTACAAAAATTAAAAGGGATTAACTCTAATTCAGCCCGTTGCCTTGAATATTAAACGGCGCGGAGAGAGAGCAGAGACGATCGACTGCGTTACGTCGTTAAGCCTGAGCGACGTTGCGCGACGTTACTCCCGAGAACGTCGGCAGAGATGTTCTCGTTTTATTAAAACCGCCCTCCGGGTTCACGAGCTGACGCCGGTGCGAAACGGCCAGAGGCGGTGGGAGAGGATCGTAGAGGGGGGAACGCGCTGGGGACGATCGCGGCGGTAGAAGGAGATGGCGGGCGAGCTCTATTCCCGCTGGGAGAGATTAGCGGCTGTCACCGGCGATCGAAGTTCACGGGCGAGATCAAAGTTTAGCACGAGGGCGGCCGGCTCCCCTTCCCTGCGAACGCCCCCGCCCGGCCTCGCCCACAGAGATTAGCGACGTTAGCTAACGGCTGAGCAAAAACGACAGGGTGTCACCGTGGAGCAACCAGAAGGCCATCAGACCCAGCGAGATTTCCCCGTTAGGACCCCCGAACGGGGGAAATTCCTGCTTAAAACACACGATTCACACACCCGGCACATCACGGGAAACACACCCTGCCCTACGCACGAATGCACGCACGCACACGCACGCACGTACACACACACACTGGCACGGAAAGAGAGAGAAGCCAGGAGGAGCTGGTCTAGTCCTGCTTTCTCACTATTACATCACTTCATCATTTCTCCCTCTCTCCCCGGCTGGTAACTTCCGTGAACAAAAAAAAAAAAAAAAAAACCCTCCAATTCCCAGAAACTCTAAATGCTAACGGGCAGGAACCTGCACATTATCCTTGTAGGAAAAAAAGCCTCTGATGAAATCGCTTTAAAACCTACGTTTGAAACAAACTTAATGAAACAGAAATGTCCACAATGTTCCGTGAAGAGATTTCAATCAACAAACTGAGATGAATTTTCAGAACTGACTGAATTGAAATTGGATTGACCAATTATATCATCCAAGACTATAGTCCACAGGCTAGCAGTGTATAGCAGTCAATGAACTCAGCTTTGGGACAAGTTCCCATCCTACCAGTAAGTGTGAGTAAGATGCATGAGCGCGAGTTTCTCCAAAGAAGCGAGGGAACATAATGGATGGATAAGATCTTGGCCAAATAAAAGAAAGTTTGTGTAAAAGGATGAGAAGTCGTGCCAAGATAGCACAGAGCCAGCGCTGGAAGATGGTAATGCGGTAAGGTGGATAATCTCATCGTACAGGGCGACAGAACTGAAACACGCACGCATGCACAGGCACACGGGCTCATGAACGCACACATGCGTGTGTGTGCGTGTGTTAGTGTGTGTGTGTGAGAGTGTGAGTGTGCGCGTGCGCTTGTCTGTGTGTGTGTGTGTGCGTGTGTGTGTGCTTGTCTGTGTGTGTGCGCGTGCGCGCTTGAGCGAGTGTGAGACTGTGTGTGTGTGTGTGTGTGTGTGTGTGTGCGTGTGTGTGCGTGCGCTTGTCTGTGCGTGTGTGCGTGTGTGCGTGCGTGCGTGCGTGCATGTGCGTGTCTGTGTCTGTGTGTGTGTGTGCACGTGCTCGCCGCGCTGGTCAGGATGTGAGTAGAGCTCATCGCCCCCGAAGCAGCACTCGATGGCGCAGATTTATACTCCGTCATCCGTCTTTTTTTTTTGTTTGTTTTTTGGCGGGTTCCACGCCAGCGCACTTTGCGGTAAAGATATTCCAGTCACGGCGGCCGGGACCTCTTTTCAGTTTCATTTATCACACCTTAAACCCACCTCTGGAAAGAAAGAGTAGGACAGAGAAAGAGAGAGCGACAGGCAGTGAGAGAAAGAGAGAGAGACAGAGAAAAAAAGAAGAGAGGAAATGAGAGAGAGAGAGAGAGAGAGAGAGACCGAGAGATCAGGTACAGGTGTATAAACAGATCACATACATTAGTAAGTCACGGTCAGGTCCCCCCATGGTCCCCCATTCTCAAACTCAAGCAAGGCAGAAATGATTCACTTCATACAACAACAAAAAAAAAAAAACCTGTTGTTCCCTGTATTTTTTCTTCCCAGCTTGGAATGTCTGGTCGTTACTGGTCTGTCTCATTGCCGAAACCTCCTGTGTAAATTTGGGGGTGAGGGCAAAGTGTCACGTTCCACCAAAACAATTTTGGGCTGCGGGGAGCCTCCCTCAGCCAAAGATTTTATTTATTTATTTATTTTTCAGTACCCGGACACGCCGACCAAGAGCCACAAGAAAGACTGCGGGAAAGCCACAGAATGACATGGTGAAATGACACATAAACCACGCGAAGGCACGCTGACCTTACCGGAAAACAGCGCGCCCTTCACAGCGGCCACCGCAGAGTCATTATGGAGAAACGACGGCGACCTTCGCGATACGTTTAAAACCGCGGCACTGGCCGGGGCGCGTCGAGCGCTGGGACAGCTGCTCCTAATCTCGGGACGGGACTCTCTCTCTCCTGCCAGTTCTGAGAGTTTCGCGGACCCGCAGACCGAACCTGCGGTCTAAGCTTGTGTCGAGGGTCATCTGCCGTCGGGACCCCTGGGTGTCCCGTTACTGGAACGGGCTGTGAACAAACAGCATGTGGTTTCTTTTTTTTTTTTTTTTGGTGAAAACATCCACCCACCACGTCCAAGTGCATCTCAGAGCCCTGACCCAGATTTCACACCATTCCAAACGAAACCGGTGTCACTCACACTTGGAGAGACTCCGCCCAGCACACCGCGTCGCGCTCGCGGTACATCGCACCGCCTCGCCCACCGGACGGTGTACCACCACCACCGCGAACCCCTCGCCGAGCTCAACACACCCGGGCACATCCACGATCACACCCGGTCACATCCACGATCACACCTCACTCCACGTCACACGGTCACATCCACGATCACACCCGGTCACATCCACGATCACACCCGGTCACATCCACGATCACACCCGGTCACATCCACGAACACACCCGGTCACATCCACGATCACACCCGGTCACATCCACGAACACACCCGGTCACATCCACGGTCACATCCACGACTGTCACACAGCAGAACATTAAAGCAGGGGACCCACTGTGGACTCCGGCTTACCTCCCTATATATAAATGCGACTTCCGAATCGCACACAAGCCATTAACTGTTCTTTATTAGACACTTAATGTGTGTGAAGGGTGAATCACCCTCTGGAGGCCCGTGTTATGTCAGGAGTACGTTTGGGAACAGACCTCTGTATTCAGAACTCTGGGTCACAGCAGACAGACCCATCTCAGTACACTTTCTTTCTTTTCCCCCAAAATAATAAAAACTTTTTTTTTTTTAATGAACTCCAGGGATAGAATGTAACTGGATGCACCAATCATGCGATCCGGCAGGAGGATTACAACACGTCCCCAATAATGCTTGGGGAAAAAAAGACATCAAATTACTGTTGCATTCACCCCAACTCTCTCTCTCTCTCCCCCTTTCTTTTTCTGCCTTTTATTCTCTCTCTTTCTTTCATCCAAACAAATTTAAAATAGAAACCTCATAACCGATTCCGCGGGAAAGCAATAAATGCCATCTCAGCCCCTGCAGCCTCCCCCCTGCCAGCCAAACCTGCCCCTCTTCTGCAAAAACATTTTTTAAATTTACATGTTTGTCATTTTCCCATTTTTGGGTTCTAGGTTACCCCCCCCTCAGGGGTGTAAGTGCAGACTGCAGGCTCAGGAGGTGATAGAGGGTGGGGGCGATGACTCTAAACCCAAGGCACTTTTTCTCCCCCAAAACCATCACCTGGGGCACTGTTATTACTATCATTATGCAAGATTATATTACTATCATTAATTCGCCTGGCAAGCCATCAAGCCATCTTTATCATCCAGGCCAACTTCCACAGCTAACAATTTACTGTTTTTTTTCCCCCCTCAAAACATTCTTTTATCTCTTCATACACCTGGATATCTACCTGTGCGGCTGAACATGGGGAAAGTACGTCCCCCCCAGGGGCAAACGGAAGAGCTCCAACAGGTAATGGAAACTGGCAGCCCCCCTGGATGCAAACCCCCCAGTTCCTTTCAGGGGGGAGGTTTGCAAACTTGTGGGCCGAACGTGTCGTTTTGTTCAGAAAGTTTCGTTTTATTCCGAGCAGGTTATACAGGTGCTTTCAATGGCAAAAAAAACCCCAAAACGTTTAACTGGAGCACAAGGCGCTGATCCTGCCATAAATCAGTTTAAAAGACATCACTGGATCAAAACAAACATTTATCATTCATGCAAAATCATTAAACCATCATTTATTATCTGCACCATTTTTTTATTCCCCGTACTTACGATCATCCATCATAATCATAACAATAAATACTATATTTTCTTCCATCTACCCAAAGTGCTGAAATAAACAGAACTAAAATTTGCATTTAATGAGCACTCACTTTTTGAAATAATGAAAGAAAAGAATCAGCACTTTTTCAGAAAGCCGCGCACACATTCCGTTTTGCACCCGGCCGCCAGGCGCCTCATCTGAAATGACAGCGCAGTTCAGAGCTACAAACAAGCCGTCCCCCTCTGCTGAAACGCGGAGAGAGAGAACGGCATTGTGGGTAAACGGACACGTTAACCCCGCGTGACACCTCGACGGCAGGAGCAGAAGACAGGCCATGAAAACGTCCAGACGAGCGGAGTGGAGCCCAGCCCCGGTGGATACAAAACACTGGCCGGCACCCAGGAGCCAGAAGGGCTCCAGGAAGCAAGCAAAATGCACTAACAACTTCACACAAATATTTAGAGTTTTTCCTTAAAACTGAGCGATGGCCTGCACGCCCGGCTGGCTCGCCAAGACATCGGTAACCGCGCCACTGCAGCTACAACAAGCTCATTTGTAGCTGCTCCCAGAACAGAAGTTACTTTCACATTTTTGAGAACCAATTCTGAGACCCAATATCAGTAATTATGTCTCATAACAGTTATGAATGTCAGGGGACTGATAAGGTATATGAAAGCCTTATAATAATACAGGATAGCTGGCCGGGGTGGGAGAGACATCGCAGACGAGTCGAGGTTCATCGCAGAGTGATCGCCACTGGGCATGTGCAGAGATGGCCCATTCAGTGATGGCTAGATCCTACAGCACTTTCACACTGCATGAGCCTCACAGGCCACCATAGTATACTAATCAACAAGAGGCCTTTATCTTTAAAAAATATAGACAAGCTACACCATATAAAACTACAGGACAGTCCAGTGCAAGCCTGGGTCAAGTAGTTTTTTGAAATGATGTAACCCCCGTTTAGGTGCCAGTAAAGTTCATGCAGTCTTTATTGACAGTATTGACAGGATGTCTGTTTTCACTGACATTCGGAACAGACTGTCTCCATCACATCCTTGTGCCTTTTCCATCAGTAACAATAACAACTTTTGCTAAAGTTCCTAGAAGTCCACAGGAGTGTTTTCAGATTTTGCAGGAAAGTCAAGGGTACGGCTATCTGACCCTGGGGCCTGGTCTGACGATCCGTTTTCTTTTTCTCCGTTTTGCAGGCGAACTCTTCCAGAGTTCAGGGACTCCAGACTCTGAGCCTTCACAACAGAACGCTTTGCGAGTAAAAGAATCTTTAAGGACCCATTTCCTCCTAAAAGGCTCCATCTCCGCAAATCTTTCAGCTCCGGGCTCGAGTCAAATCATTACGTTACATTACAGGCATTTAGCAGACGCTCTTATCCAGAGCGACTTGCATTGTATCCAGTTACACAGGTGGATATATATACTGGAGCAATGCAGGTTAAGTACCTTGCTCAAGGGTACAACGGCAGTGTCCAGCCAGGGAATCGAACCTGCGACCTTTAGGTTACAAGTCCAACTCCTTAGCCATTACACTACACTGCTGCCTAAATCACCCCTCCGCCCACCAGTCTGTCTGTGCACATTAACACCGCCTCTCTCCCCCTCTCCAGTAATCCAAATAAAGATAACCTTTCTGCAAACACACACAGCACCTCCTCGGCTAAAGCTGAGGATGAAGGAACGGGAAGATCGTGCCGTTTCCTGCCGGTGAAAAGAAGGTCCGATCTGCGGCACGGTCCAGCTTGGGGAATGCTTGGATGACATAGGACAAAAAGCTGAAAATAAAAAATCCTTCCTGGTAGTAAAACCGACGGACGTGTGGGCCAATGTCCAGCGGATGACAGGGCTTCGGTGGGGTGATGACAGAACGAGGATCCCCTCGCAGAGCTAATGATCACGTAAATGACGCAATATCAGGAGCTTGCCTGAAAATGTGCAGTACAGTGGGAAAGTGTACTTTCTCAAGAGGCGAAGGAGGTACCCTTATTTAAGTAAAGGCCCCTTTTGACTGGATAAAGACCGGTGGAAAAGAACCGCACAGTGCTCTCCGGTGACAGAGGTGCGGTGGCTTTACCTGGGAAGCCTCACCTAATTACCACCTCCTCCTCAACGCGGGCGCCAGTACCTGGGCGTGTCAGGTGGGTCTGACTCGCTTGGTTACGTTCTGCCTGAACACGATAAAATATGCACACGAACGCGGTTCACCTTCTCCTGAGCAGAGCAGCCCTTATCCGGAGCACATCCGCTCCAGACCTACCAACGTAACCCTGGGCGCTGCACACATACGCAAGGAACCCATTTTTTTAAAGAAGACCTTATTCGTGGTCTTGGCTCGGACCAGGAGTCACTGGATTCGGCCAGACTTGTCCCATTCTGGGATAGGGTGGATTTCGGTAGACCAGAGTTGCTTGGGGTACCGCTACATCAAATCTCAACCATACGACCAGTATCCCATGGATTACCAGTACACGCATCTTTCTCCTGTAGTACCGTGTGTGAATATTTGTTGATTGGACACCATCTGTCCCAAAGGCAAACCCAGCTGAGAGATGCTGGACAGGTACAGGGTCATGTTTTTATTTTCCCCATGTAAAACGGCTTTGAGTACTTAGAAAACGCTATATAAATCTGAGGTATTATTATTATTATTATGTGACAGCGAAGGTTGCGTGGAAGACCGTTACTGCAGTTTTGTTTTTTTAAACTGCCAGAACGAAGGGGGGTGGGGAAATCACATCTATGTGGCAAAGATGTCCTGTCACATTTCTGCGAAAATGCACATAGCTTTATTTTTGAGACTGCTGAGAGAGAGAGAGAGAGAGAGAGAGAACGCAGTCTCCTCCATCACTGCAGAGCCCATTATGGGTCAGCTGTACACCCCTCTGTGGTGTCCTGTGCCTCATTAATAATCCAGGTGGGTTTTAGGTGACTGAGGAGAGAGACCGAGACAGAGACCGGGGGAAGGGGGGGGGGTGGGGTCAGGTGACCTCAGCGATGACCTCACCGTGGGCTCCATGGTGATGAAGCTGTGTCTGCCGCGGCTGGACAGAGTGGAGCGCTTTATCGTGCGGCTGTGGAAGAAGTGGTAGTAGTCCTTCAGATCGCCGATCTGGAGAACGAAACAGAAAAAAAAAGATATTTAAAAAAAAACACACACACACACACACACACACACACAAGGCATGCTTTAGAACCCTTGACTGGCACCAAACGGACCTACCCCCCCCCGCCCTGCCTGTATAAATTATGCACCGACTGTGGACCCTGGCCCATTGAAAAGGTTACCCGACACCCCCCCGATCGACTTTCAGACAGGGAACAGGAGAACACGGGGAGGACTCGCTGTGAAGCTGACGAGCCGCCCAGCATCCAGTGTCACAGCCCAACGAGCACTGACGCACACAACAAAAGGTTAATTCCACTGGAATATGGAGAATCCAGTGATAACAGCCCCCTACAGTCAAACACCGTGAACAGTACGAGGATGCTCCTGGGCTGAGACTCCTTTTTTCTAGGAATTTCAGCTCCTTCAATAAAGGAATATTCTATGGACCAGATTTTGAGCTTAATATTGATAAAATACCATGAATGATCAAACCCTACTTTTCTCCCCCTCCCAGTTTTTGCTCAACCCATTTGATTATTTGCTGTGATACATCCCTTATTGCATTTCAATTACACCCAATCTACCTCTACTTTACACAGCCCCGACCAGCAGAGGATGGGCCACCCCTCTATAGCGGACTTCCACCCGAGATTTCTTCCCTCAGAGAGCACGCCTCTCCCAACCTCAGAGGCGTGCTCGCTGAGCAGACCTTTAGCCTAATGATCCAGGGCCAGCATGATAAGAGCCCACTTACTCCCCTTCCGCAATGCACCGCTATCGCCATCAGCTACACACCTTGTGCTGAACCTCGGTGCAGATATCCAACTTATTTTTATGACTCTGCGGTCAAAGTCACAAAACTTGGAAAAAAGAGAGACAGGAGTCTTAATGTCTTAACAGACACACAAGCGTACACGCAGCTGTACATGAACATGCTCACACACACACACACACACTCACACGCTCACACGCTCACACACACAATGGCCACCATGGCCAGCAGCTGAATGATACCATGGAAATAGGCCACTAACACACACACACACACACACACACACACACACACCCAGTTACAAAAAATTCTGATTGGCTGGCTACCCCTTTCTTTTGCTAGAACAATCTGACAATTTGTTTGTAAAACAGAGTCAAAATATTCGGTAACTTCCCCATATGGGGACTTCGCCGTGAAGAGGGGGAGATGAATCTGACAGGAAAGGCTCGAGGAGCCATCAGAATTTTTTTTTCTTTTTTGGAAAATAAACCCTCCATGAGAACGTGTCCTCACTCACGTCTTGAGTGAGCGCGCTCGGACAAAGCGACGAAGAGGTGTCAGCTTGGGTTGCCATTTTAAATTAAATACATTTGTTCCTGTTTTTGTTTCTCTGCATCCGAACTAGCCTATGCTTACTGTGTGAACTGGACTTTTTTTTTTTTTTTTCCCCTCCCCATAGCCATGAACTTAATGAGTTCATGGCTATGGATAACCGTTATATAACGAGTATTGCACCTTATCGGACCTGTGTTTTGCAGTTCCAGTGACCTTTGGTATGCACTTATTGTACGTCGCTTTGGATAAACACGTCTGACGGATAAATTCACCCCAGATGAGTGTTGCTAGTTGGAGACGCTTCATAAATATGAAGCAGTTTTTTCCTGATGAAAGCTCCTGAAGTCGAACCCGCGGCTTTGTCACCTTGGGGGTCATCGCCCTCCCTAAACAATAAAGCCAGACTCACGGTGGGCCGTAAAGAAGATTAGACTTCCTCTGAGACCCCTGGGAGAGAGGGGCAAGGCCTAATTATGGGGTCATTATGATTCTCCACCAATCACTGGGCGCCATTTCAACGGGCCCTTTGATTTTTTTCTCCTGATAAGTTAGTTAATCACAGGCTTTATTGAACGTGTTTCCCCCTATCCTCAGATCACTCTCACACACGCACACACACATGGACAGCATGATCTCTGCTCATCTCCTTCAATGGCAAATAAAACTTTGGCAGTGGGTCAAAGGTCAAACGAGAAGACCGGGGAGAAATCGCCCCACAGGGAAAACTTTTTTTTTTTTTCTTCTCTCTCTCAACAAGTTGACACAAGCAGGAAACGAAGGAATCCCATTTCCATTAAGTGTCAGAGTACAAGGAGCCCAACATTCAGATGTAAATCACGCAAGGGGTGAGCACTTCACGCGCTGAAAAGACGGGGGTCGCACAATTCAACTCTGCAGCGGTCCACGTTTCCAATTAGAATATGCGACACAAGCGTTTTAAAGCTCCCATTCGGCGCTTTAGTGGGTTTAAGGTAAATATGTCGCATGCTACAAAAGAGACGTTTAATCCCAGGGGTACTTTCCAACTTGATGCCTCAAAACAAAAATATGTACCCAAAATATTTTCTTTCAACGCAACACAAGTCCACTAACAGCGGTACAACGGCATGACAAAATTTTTGT
This sequence comes from Anguilla rostrata, assembly GCF_018555375.3. NCBI lineage: Eukaryota > Metazoa > Chordata > Actinopteri > Anguilliformes > Anguillidae > Anguilla > Anguilla rostrata. Next base: position 39,745,999 of record NC_057942.1, on the reverse strand, counting down.
TTAATCACGGACGGCCTTGAAAATTGTTAATGACATCCCCAACAAACTCTTTGTGTTTTTAACCTTCAATGCTTAAGACTTTTTGTTATGTTGCTAGGCAACTGATTGGTTGACCTAGATACTTACCCACACGCGCACACATGTAGCATGCACGCAGAAGTGCCGGTACGTACATGTTTACACAACGTGTAGAGTCAGATTTGACAGTAAACAATAATTTTCGGATCCCGCCATTTTGGAAAATATGAGTAGCCTAAATCCCACCTCAGCTACGAGCATTTACAACTCATCGACCAATCTAACGATTTAGACAGGAAAAAACAAATAAAGAGCCTATATTTAGATATTCTTGGCAGAGTAAACTGTCAAATGAAAATAAACATTTGTAGAAGACTCACTGGAAGCTTGCCATAATAAATACAGCACATTTCGTTTAACAAACACTTTCTCACTTTCTCGAAAGCGCACGTCATTTAATAGGTGCAATGTAGCTGCCCCGGGCACACGCTCCGGCACACGCTCGCGGCGCGCGCACACTGTCTCAACGGACTCACGCTTCAGGCCAGTCCATGTGCTAGAACAGCAGGCGGCTTTGCAGCATATGTGGGCCACGCACTCTGCGTCAGATGGCTTGTGGTCGAGCGGTGGGCAGATATGGCTCCCTTGCCACCGCGCTTTCCACGCAACCGGGGAGTGGGGGGGCAAATCTGTCAAACATTCCATTGTACACCGGGGCCAAACCTCAACAGCGCCGACGCAGTAACAACCGCACATGGAGTTAGACAATGCGAACATATTACGCCAAAACTGTACAACATTTGCTTTCTTTAGCGTCGAAAATGTACCGCTTAGCCCACGTTTAAGACTTTTAGCCAAGTTATCACCGGTAACTACGTATTTCATAAGTAGGATTCAGTGACAAGACTCCACCGACCAACAACAGAAACATACCGCAAGCGATTTGGACTCTACATCTTCAGTTGCAATCAACCACGTTCACCAACTGGGGTGGACGGGTGAAGGTGGGGGAATAGTCTTCCTCTCAAAAGCCATCACCTCAAACTTCAACTTTAACTCCGAGCATCTGTAGACGTGGGTGGTACACGGCCACCCGGGCCTCTCAGTAAACACCCGGCGGCCTGTTATTAGCGATGCAAGTAACAGAACTCACCGGGAATCCGTTGAAAAGGAATGAGTACCGCATGTGGATATATCATCGTTTAAATGGCCATTTATTCAGATTTATTTGACGCAAGAAGCAGGGCCATGTAGAACGTTTGTATTTCAGTGCATCATTTCGAATGTGTCTGTTGAATACCACTAAAACACAAACATATTTGTTAGATAATAATATTAGCTATTAACATAAACACTATCACTCGAAGAAAACAAACAATTGTTAATCGATACGTGTCCATCAAAGATTTAGTTCTGAAATAAAGTATTGTAAAATAACCCTTACATTTTCGGCGATATCAGGTCTGAACTAGCATGGTGATCTATGGTTAATTTATTACCAATCCATGGAATCTGGGTCGAGTTCATCTAACATTAGCCAAGTAATTTAAATTTTTCAGAAACTCCCCGAAACTTTAGCCGCGTGTATCTGAAACATAAGGTGTTAATTTATTTTTATGCATTTCACTTCTTCGCCACGAATGCAAGAGTTAGGTTAACGGACACCTGTTGTTTCAAAAAACTGGATTCTGAATGTTTCTTGAGTTATACGCTCTTAAATAAAAGCATCCGATCAAAAAATGAAATAATCGAGACGACTGGTTTACAATACTTGATCAACACAGTGCAATTTGCGAGACTTTCGAGAAAGCGCGTGGGAATTTTCGTCACTGTAGAAAGAACATTTTTTCAGTCATTTTGGAGTTTTCCCAACAGAACAGTGAACCTAGTAGGACAAACAGCGACATGTTTAAAATGCAATCACGCGCTGTCAAAGTGAGCAAAACGATCAACATCGGTGAGAAAGTTAACGCAGACTACAAACCGAAAATGTTAAACATCTCTTGCGACAAACTTTCAGATTAAACCGAAAATCACTTACCTGTCCCATGTTTTTATAGCCATATTTGGCCGCTATCCTATCTGCAAATTCGGGACCCCCGGCTATCCGCACAGCCCAGTGGTTCGTGTAAATCCGAGCTTTGCACAGAGTCGACGTAAATCCAAGCCACAGCGCGAGGACGCACACGAACCCTTTGCCCAAAGCGATGTTCCAAACCATCTTTTGCAGACACCGTAGGGCTTTCTCTACAAGTCCGCTTTCCCCCCACCGAACAGACAAAACTTCTTCTAGCCGCAGATCGAGATTATCATGGACCCTTTTCCCCCGGATCCGCGTGCACTCACACGCAAAGCAAAATATGTTACAAAGTCCGAAAGTACGAAAGCCGTCAGACGGTTCTTCTGTGCGTTTTCAGCGTGCCGTGCATGGACGGCTCGGAGTTCTCCCTTTTTTCCGCCTCTGCCGTCGCTCTGTCTCAGCGGAGAGGGTAAATGTTTGCCGATCTCTGATCCGTCGGTTTCTCCGGGACTGGCCCGCCGTCCTCCCCCTTCCCTTTAAAGTAGAGGAATGGCAACAGCGCCTCCTCCAAGTCGGCAGCAGCACTCCGGAGAGCAGAGACAACTAGCATCGGAGTTCCTCGCGCACTCCGCAGGGTCCTAAAGGGACGACTGTATCCGAGCTTGTGTTTTTGAGTGTTCCTCTATCTCCAAAAACACTGTTGGAGAGAAGCCAAAGCGCCCATGTAGAGCACGTGAAACAATACAAAATATTATACGTACGTGTAAAAAAACGAGCGGTATAATTAGGGGACACCAAAGCTAGCTATACGCGTGAAAACATGCGCTACGTGCTTCCGGCTCAGTGACCATTCAGTGACATTTTAGTATTTGCATGTACAGAAAACAGTTTATGTATGCATAAAAATTGAGCTGTTTAATTTATAGACGCGAACATATTTTCCATTGAAATCCAATGTAATTTTACTTGAATGAGCCATATGACGGGGCCCATAATTTAAACTCATGACCTTCACAGAGCGTCAACTAAAGGGTTAAATTTAACATTTAAACCTAAACAAACAAAACTTTAAAAATGCGAACAATGTGCATTAAATAAACGAGGGGGATTATGCATTCCAGTTCCACATGAAAATACCAGATATTGATGTAGTGATAGTGGTTATTAAATATGATTACCATTACTTTTTGTAGTTTTTTTTCCTTTTTCTAATTCAAGTAACAGAAAACAGGGTTTTTTCCGTCTGTTTTGTAAATACATCCCAGTCATATTTAATGTTTAATCACTGAAGTTCATAGAAAGACTCATTGCTACAAGTAACAATCAGTTGTGTATTGTATTAAAAACCAGTGTGCTGTGGGTATGAAACTTTCCAAATTTGGTATTTGGTGTCGTAAATAGATATTCAAATCTTACCCAATTTGTAAAGCCTTCTTTTATTTTAAGTAGGATACTACTAGGCTACTGCTGACAGAAGGAATGCATTCAAAATATTGTTGTCACCAGATTAGTTGGTTATACGTGTCACTTTTATTCAGTTACTGATTGATTGATTTTTGTTATTGTGGTGGTAGTAGCCCAGAGTATAACCCCAGAACGCGCGAGAGCCAGGACATTGTTCCATAGCAAAAACAAGTGCGAATCAGCACAATTGCTCTAATTGCGGCCAGCGCCATACTGAATGGCACTGCTGTCAAATCTAACAACAAGTTAAAGACAAGAATATCTCACGGTCCTTTTAAAAGTAAGATGAAAGGGACGAAAACACCCCGTGACCGGCGCATTCATCCCCTGGGACGGGCTTGTAATTTAAAGTATTGTAGAAAAACAGACGATGATTTCAGAATTAGGCTAAATCACCTACCCAGCTCACGAGGCGGGCCAGCCTCATTCACACCGCGCGCTGACTGCTGCGGGGGAGAGATCCTGCGTGACGCGTCCATTCGCCAGTGAACCGAATGAACTTTTCCGCAGACATCTTTGTATAGGACTTCCAAAAACTATGACAACGTCCACATTTAAAAAAAAATGCAAATTAATGTATTATGCACCGGATTTTAGATGCAACTTGAAAATGCACAACTTTCCGGCGAATGTTGCGATGGCTCACACATTTTCTCTTGTGAAATATGTGATTTATGTGACTTTGCTTTTCATGACATTAAGCAACTCAACAGACCGAATTCGGGCGTGTAATAGGCCTAATCAAGACAAAATGAGTTTGGATGCGCCTGTTTAGCAAATGCAGGACTTGTGCTATTTTAAATTACGTGGTCCGTATCCGAGAACGTACTGGTAGTATAGAGGTCATTAAGCTATTCTTCCTTGGATAGTACGAGGAAGTCACCGGACCGCTAGGGTCATGTCGGGCTACAAATCTCGCTCGTTCGCCTCATTCATAACACACAGTACGAGACAGATCTACACTAGGGCGTAGTAACGACTTTTCTCCCCGAAGGCCAAGTCACACGCCAATTGTCATCTTGTTGCAACGTTCCCACGTAATTATCAGTGTTCTCGCGCCTTGTGCTTCCAAAGCACTTCTGTTGCGGTTTGCCCTATCCTCGCGTGCGTGCGTGCGTTTGGGAATGCTCACCCCGAACATTAAACTATTAAAAAATATATATATTTACTTTAATTAAGCGCGTGTTATGAAATCTAGGGGAACACATGAACCAGTAACTGCGAATTGAATCGAACCCAGTCACTACAAGCTGTTCCGACGTGTAGTGGTGTCTTAAATGTTGCAAACACGTTCTTTTAAATAATCCGACTTGTTGTTCCGGAAGGGGATTACCCACAATTAATTTCCCAGACACAAACGGGATAAACCATCAGAAATGAACAATAAACAAGCATGTGAAAATCTTTAGGCTACAGTCCACCAAAACCAAATCTAGTTGTTTAAAGGAATACAAAAAATAAGACTTCAAAAAAATCGGTCGTCCATAATGACTGAGATTAAAAACTCCAGGAAACGTCTGAAAGCCATATAGTTTTGAAACGCTGTTGGAACTTGGGCTGACAGCCCCACGCCGCCTGGGGTGCCGTTTTTGACAAGATAGGGGATCAAACATGTCGGGTCCTGTTGGGTACACCATTTATCACGGCATAAGTGAGACGCATCGCGCTAAGGCGGGAAAGTCTACTTAGGGCAAGACCGCGCATTCCACAGCAGTGAAAGTAACGGTCGAATTAGTAGGAATACATTTTACATGACAGCCCAGATAAACGCCCAGCATTCTTCTCAGTGCTTCTTTGGAATAGGATAGGAAGAACAGCGGGTGTGCATTTCGCCACGTACTTGGGCGAATGTGCTGCATACTGATTGGACACCTTGCAAGCTTGAGAACTGGTTGTAGGTTCGATTCCCAAGTGTGGTACCGTACCCTTGAACTAGACACTTGACCCGAATTGCTACTGTAAATATTCAGCTGCATAAATGCACTTTATATAATAATGGGTGTAAATTGCTAACGGCTTCTGCTAAATACCTAAACTGAATACAAATGTATATTTTGCACTCCAGATTGATCAGAAGTTGGATGATGAAGTTTTTTTTTTTCACTGGTTTTACTAAAATGACGGAACCAGGATCATCTGAATTGACCATAATCCAAATTTATCTGATAATATCTTTACCTGAAAACCTGAGCACATGGAAAGTCAATGCATGTGGCACATTAAAGAAAAAACACTACGATCTGATCTTGTGCTAATGACATGCACGCCTTGAACATGCACTATTTTGGCACGATAGCTTGGAGCATAATCACAGCTGGACATGGTTTGGAAATAATTTTTCCAGGAATTCTGACACGTTTTAAGCTCCAAGTGCACAAAAACTATCGCAGGCCTTGCGGAATGTCACTGAGCATTCACAAAGGGAACTTCTGGAGAGATCACGCTACCAGTTCTACAGCCGACATTCAAAGAGGTTGTCAGTGTGCTTCTCTGTCACTGGGTGCTCATTTGCATGTCACCGCCCACAGGTCCTCATTGGGTAGAGGACAGGAAGAAGGAGGGGCTAAATCAGGGACTTTTTTCTCTTTACAGGAATTGTACGCCAGCAGCACAGAAGATTCAACTGCTCTCTTGATGTGTTGCCATTAGTGCAATTGATGAAAAAAAAAATAACACAGAATGTGTAATATAAATACCGCTGCTATATACAAACTGTGAAAATATTATTTTGTTTAGTTAGGAATGGTTCTTAGTTCATAATTGTGTTATACCTAATTCATGCCTCAGTAAAGCAAACTACTTTCCGAAACAAAATAAGTTAGTATTTCACAGTGATGTGTAACAAGGGTCACAGTTCAGATTTCTTTAAGAGAGTCTGGCCTTTTACAGCAATGTTGATTACGAAAGGTCCCGGGACCAGGAATGAAGCTAGATAGATAGATAGATTCAGACAAGATCAGAACGGCCTCTGATGCCGCTCAGACAGTCATTCCATTGGTTGTTCCAACCCTAACCCCACCCAAGAGTTTCATCTACATCTGGACGCAGACCTCAGAGTCGTTATTTATGCTTTCTGATCTTCACCAACCCAGAACTTCTGGGTTTGAATAATTGCGTTTGCATTTCAGTCTCCTCGAGAGTTTTGATTCATTGCCCTTGATCCAGGCCGAGACTTTGCTTCTCGTTTGTGCATTAGTTCTGTCCCTGCTACAGAGCAAATGGCACAAAATCTGAGACAGAAAAAAGGAAAGAGAAAAAAAATCTTTTAAGAGATTTTTGTGTTCCTTCATGCAGAGAAATGATTTATTGTAGGTCATTAATGCTTAAGATGAAACATTCCACTAGGGGCTTAATTAGGCTTTTTCAAAAATGTATTAAGTCTTTCATTGTGGTTACTATGTGGAACAAAATTGAACAGATGCAAATGTGGTTATTTATATATGAAAATACTGATAGAGCTCAGCAGTTGTCAGTCAATGTATGGAGGTATCTCATCTCCCAAGTGGTAGCCATTTTGGCTCTGGCTTTAGACCCAAATGGCCAGCACTGGGCCATTCAGTGCCACAGCATAGCAGTGCTTTTCCTACACTGACTGTGTAATCTTCCTGACTGTAGGACATGCAGGACACCCACACATTAAGAGAATGAAAGCCAGGTAACAGGTAACAGAGATATGCCAGACACTGCTGTGTGTGTGTGCACGCAAGCGTGTGTGCGTGTGTGTGAGGGGTGGAGGTTTGTTCTTATGGTTACAGGAGTCACTGCAGCTGAAATTAAATTAAATTAAGACTCAGTCAACTGACTGGCCGAGGGTCCTCAGCACCAGAGTGGACCGTTTCAGGAGCCCTGAGGTAAAAAAAAAATGAGATAAAACCTCACGCATTCTTACTCTACTCTCTGTGAAAATGATCAGCTCTCGCTTTGGTGCCCCCTACAGGGCAGAGCGTGTATGACGTGTGTGCAGCATGAGATTCCTGGGTGGATATGGTGCGATGTATCATGTCTAAAGTCTCTTGGTGCAATATGTAGTGATGAAAATTCAGCTCTTTTTTGGACCCTGCATTGCAGCATCCTTTCAAAATAAGCTCATTTTCAGATATATATATAAAGTGATGTCATTTAAGTATGTGTTTGCACCTCAGGTACGGTATCGTTACTCTGATTATTGACCCTTTGGTAATTCAGTAATACCTGAATAAGTACGACGCACTATGGTGAGCGTGCGTGCGTGCGTGTGTACATGTATGTGCGTGCGTGTGTGTGTGTGGGCAAAAGGATCCTATTAAATTAACTTTCAACAAAATTGATGAATTAATGCAGTAATGCACCCATTTCTTTAAAATCACCACACAGGATCCCTCCTTATTGTCAGACTGAAATCTGATAGGGTGACACCTGGTGAAGACACCAGACTCTGGTGACATCAGAGCACCTGATCATCTCCTGTCACAGGCACATGCATATTTAAACAGTCTGGACCCAGGGCCCGTTCTCCTGTAGCTACAAAGCCCTGTGCAGCTATAATTATAACAACAACAACAACAACAAAACCATTATTATTACTGTTGTTATTCACAATGAACTATCCTCATCTGGCATTAGATCTCTCCCAGTAACAGAAACCTGGGATGACATATTCTCCCCCTCCAAGGCCTTGGCGCATCAGATCGTTCATTTTAAACTCGCCCATGGATCTTACTTCACTACAGATAGGAGATTTAAGATGAGACTGATAAATGTGATAAATGGTCTGCTTCGCAAACTGGGAACAGCCTACACATGTTTTGGTTTTATAACTTGGTAATACGTCTACGGAAATTTGTGACACACACTGCAGAGGGAATACACAGCAAAACCATTTCTACGTTCACAATTTTGTACTGTTCTGCTTAAGATCCAGAATCTTTTTATCACACCAGGAGAGAAGAATTCTGCTTGCTGCTTCTGCTCCAGCTAAGCAGGCAATTATTAAGAAGTAGGTTTAAATCAACATTTCCCTTCGTGAAGTTTGGAGCTCAATGCTCAGAGGGATTCTCCACTTAGAAAGATCCACAGTAAAAGTTAATAAGGCTCATGGCTGTATTAAAATATTCCAAGGCAATGAGTTGCATTAGGAGTCAGATCTAAGGCAAATATAGGTGGGAAGGATGGTAATATTCTGAATTCCAATTTGAAATGAATGATTCAACCTCCCTTCTAAGACAGTAGGCTATGGCTGAGTGAATTTCCCATGGCATATCTTTAATACTTTACATACATAATTGTACAGATAAACTGCTTTATTATTATTATTATTATTTTTATTATTAGAAACAAAAATATTATAATTATTATTTCATTTTATTACTCATTTCTTTTTAATTTCATTCCTCTCTCACTTAATTATGAATTTGTACTGGCATAATGAAAATGAAAACAAACAAATAATAATAGTAATAATGTACGCTCAGCACATCAGAGCTAATGGAGGGCAAAACGAACAGCGGAAGCACTGCTGACATCATAAAAAAATGATGTCACAGGCCTGTCACTTCACAATATTTTGTCATTATGGTGCATCATTCATATGTTTCAAATGCAACCAGAGGTCAAATGAGAAATCGGGCAGCCTCAAATATAATGCCCAGACAGTGAAAATGAAACCCAAACGTACAACCCCCCTCAAAAGAAGCACATTCGTGACCGCAGGAGTCTTTAAACGGGCCCGCTATCGTGCTAACGTGCTCACACGCCGAAGGGGCCCTCCCCGATGCTACGTCTGAGTCTGAGGAGACGCGAAAGCAGCCCGGCTGACATCAGAAGAACCACCGGGAGTCTTCGTGGAAAAACGCATTACTAATGTCTTAAACCGCAGCCAGGCCTGCTTTCTCTGCACATGTGCGGAGGACAGGCGCAGCCATCAGCAAGGATATTCCAAAACTCGATTATAAACACTGTCTACTGCCCCCCCCCCCCCCCCCCAAATACCCCACCCCCACATACCAGAACCGGGATATTCACATCCAGCTTCAGAGCTCGCCTTGAGTGGAAAACTCCTCCCGATGTCCATTGGATAATTTTCTAAACACATTTTTCTGAACTCCCTCCAGAGAAGCCTTGAAAGTAAGGAGGAAAAATCACTCAGTAAATCTGCACGCAGGCCAGAGCAGGGGCCCAGACTGTGAGCGTGAGCCTGCCGGCTTGTTTTGCAAGAAAAAAAACACAACATTGTACGTTTAAATAAAAGAATTTTTAAAAAAAAACTAAAGCAAAACCTGGCCTACTGTGCAGCAAAGCTACAGCGTAAATAAATGCTGAATTTTTAAAATTGCTGTTAGATCAATTAATCATTTAAAATGAAATGTGTTTCTCTTCATTCCACAGTCATATTTACACTCCGGCAAAATCTACTACTGCCTCACCTGTAAATCCTTTATCTCACATAAAAAAATGTTGTGCATCTTAACAAAAGGAGTATTAGTTTTTTTAGTTTTTGTGAGTCTCAAAAAACGGGCAAAGAGTGGCAACGGTCTGATACAGGTGTGAGTGCAGGTGAGATGGAGTGATGGTTAAACAGCAGGTGTGAGTGCAGGTGATGTGCAGCAATGGTGTGATACAGGCGTAATGACAGGCGAGGTGCAGCGATGGTTAAAATGCAGGTGCGGTTTACAGGTGAGATGGAGTGAGGTGTCAGAGGTAAGCTCCGGTCACGGTTTCAAACAAGCGTAGAATTGAAGTCTCTGTCCAGAGTTTCATTTTTGACTCTCATACAGTCCCTCTGATGCTCCAGAGATACCCCACATTTCTCTCTCTCTCTCTCTCGCTCTCTCATTCACTTTCTCTTGCTCTCTCTCGTGTGCTTGTAAAGTAAAAACTTTTAGAATAAAAAAAAAAAAAGCTTTGCTTTTGATTAGGACATCTGGGAAGGGAAAGTCAGAAGGAAGATTTGAATAGCAACATGTGAGTAAGAAAAAAATGAGTAGCAGTGTTCGGTAAAACATACATCATAGTTTTCAGAAGAGGGTGATTAAGAACTTCTTAAGAACATACTTGGGGGGGGGGGGGGTGGGGAACTGGAAGAATTTTACACGGTAAGCCTTTTTCCTAGAAACCTTGCAACTGTTTTACTTGGGGATCTCTGGGGATTTGTTCCATGAATTCTGAGTTTTTTGAGTCCAGCCCCTGATTAAGCTGTCTTGACTGCGGCCATGTTGAGATTTTGTCACCAGTACTTCGGATTACATTTTGGCATTTAGTGGAAACTCCCTCCAGCGTGACTTACACTGCTCATATTCTTTACGTGGAATCCGTGCATACGGCTGGATATTTCCTTTTTTATGCAGTTTAGGACAAGGGTACAATGGCAGTGCCCCACTGGGGAATGAAACCCGCAGCCTGGTGGTCACATGACTAGTTTCCTAACCATTACGTTATACTGGCAGAAATGAGGATTGAAATGAGAAATGAGGGTGGGTTCTGCACCAGAGCTGCTCTGCAGAGGACAAGGCCTGTTCCCAGTACTTTATACGTATGGTCTGATACATAATACCTCATGATATCATGTTCCCTCTGTGCTACCATGTTCCCTCTGTATCATCATGTTCCCGCTGTGCTATAATGTTCCCTCTGTGCTCTTATATTGCCGTTGTGCTATCATGTTCCCTCTGTGCTATCACATCCCCTCTGTCATCATATTCCTCTGTGCTATCATCTTCCCTCTGTGCTATCATGTTCCCTCTGTGCCATCATATTCCCTCTGTGCTACCATGTTCCCTCTGTGCTATCATATTGCCTCTGTGCTATCATGTTCCCTCTGTGTCATCATATTCCCTCTGTGCTACCATGTTCCCTCTATGCTATTATATTGCCTCTGTGATATCATGTTCCCTCTGTGATATCATATGCAAATTCATAAACACTATTTTATGTCTATGCATATTTTCTCAACTAATCTCCTCCTTCAGCTCGTAAGGAAGTCTGTTGCCACAAAAGAGATTTTGTCAAATGAATGTACAATTGAGTTCTCTTTTATGAAATGCATTTTCCCATTAAGTCCGCTGCCTAGTGACCTCGGCAATGACTTCTCCAAGCCTCCAACTGTGGGTGAAAATGGCATTGGATGAAGGCATTAGCATTGACAGACCCAGTGAGCACAAATCACTGCTTTTGTGAAACATAAAAAAATTAAATAAAGTTTCCTGACACAAAAATGAAAAATATGAAATACCCTTCCGCTTTCACTTTGACTTTCTCAAGGATGCGCAGAAATATAAAAACTGAACTGAAAAGAAAGAGAAAAACAGATAGCCGTGATGAAAAATTCATACAAAAATAATTGAATGATTTACTTTTACTGCGCAGAGAACCACCTTTTTGTGACCTTTAGTTAACTTTTAGTTAACTTTTTTAAGGACATATGGCAAGGTCCTCAGAAATAAATCCACTAAAGGCCGTGAGGCTATTCATCCACAAATTTCATTCTAACGATGCTGATATCATGTTTTATTAAAATGAAATTTCAAACTGCGAATACAATGAGCTACAAAATGACCAAAGAATGTTATTTAACCAGACGAAACACAGCAAAAATGTATGTACTGACGTAACGTGTTATTATAGTTGCTGTTTTACGCTTATTTTTAGGCTGGCTGGCGGGGTAGGGACCGTGATATCCAAATGATTAGCCTATTTATTTATTTACTCTGTAGATTTGTAAGCTTAAAATGGCTTTAAGTAAACTGGACTGTTTGATGTCTACTTCATACAGTCAATCAAAACAAAAACAAAACGCCATGAATGAGACAATAATGAGTTTAACGGAATCCTGAGGAGTACTTACAATTTGTTTGACCACGTCCCTTCTCTTTGCAAGACAACTGTAATGGCGCGTGAAGTTCAAATCGTTGCTTCCGGTGCTAACTCTGCTAGCCTGTAGAGCTAGCGCAGGCGCAGCACACCGTCTGCTCGTCTGTTTTGAACTGGAGGATGGTGGATTTAACAGCGTCAACTTCGTACACAAGTGACTAAACAGCCTTGGGTGGGCCATATCAGCTGAGCTGAGCAACCTGCTGAGTGAAACATCAATAAGTGGTCATTATTTCAAATTTGCAATTTCAGTTCTAACGTCAGATCACCGTGCGTCTACTTTAACTTTGAATACATGCATACTGTAGTGCAGTAAACCGCCGTATGGCCGCTTTATTTTTTTAATACAGGCCTATAGTCTTGAGGATCACAGTGTCGTCTTCTTTTTCAGAACATACTTTCTGTCGAAGGTTCACTGCGTGTTTTATTGGACATACTCCTACAAAGGTTTGCTTGGCTCAAAATGTATCGATGTCTGGTTTGTGTTTATGATTCGATATCAGCTGTTTTACAGTCACGGATTTTAGAATAGGTTGTGCCAGAAGGGCCCGTGGAGAGCGCTTTCTCCGCACGTCGAGTCTCCAGCTCCGCTCATGAATCACGGAGGCTTGGCCAGACCTCGGTTCTATTGAATGCTTGGGACCGATGCTGTCGCCTGATCCACTGCCAAACCTGTCATTACAGCGAGCGCAACCTGCCGCTGGGATGGTCCCGTGGAGCTGGTCACATGAAAACACTCTTGCTTCACCTCCCGAAAACCTCGCGCATCAAAAACAAACGTGCTGCTTTCCCACAAGCCATGAACTCCAAAGCTGTTGTCCTCTCAGACAGCATAAATGGATTCAGTCACGAGGGTACGCCGGCACGCACGCACGCGCACACACACAAGGACACGCACATACAAACAGATAGAGATACTCTCACACAAACGCGCGCTCACACAGACGCATGCATAGAAACCCACATATCTTTTCCCTGGAGCAAATGTCCCTGCTTTGAACCACATTCTTAAATGGAACTTTTGAGTATCAGAACATGTAGGCTAGTGCATTCACAGGGCATGACTGTTTTTACCCAAACAAACTCTACACACTGCAGATTTTTTTTCAGGAGACTATATTATTTCAGATTCCACAGCACACATTAGCCTGTTTACCTTTCTTGCCTGTGTGATAACCTGTGGGTTGTGTGGAAGAAGGCTGTGTTTTGGTACACAAACCCAAGGCAAACGCTACCAGCAGGGAATTAATGGAGACACCAAAGGAGACCAAAGGGGATTCGCTCCATGCCTGTCTGGAGTTACAAAAACAACAGATCAATAGAGAAGAAAGAAAAGGCAGCAACGTGTCATATTTGAGACATTCCTCATTAGATTAGATTGCTTCATTGTCTGTCCTGCACTGAAATTCATCTTGTTGTCTTGCCGTTCCTTTTCGGAAATTTTTTGAAACAACATGACCGACGTCGAACACCAAAGCCGTAAGAGCAGTGGTCACCCTGTGTGTGCAAGACCTACGAAAAGAGCACTGCCCAATCCTACTCCACGCGTTTCTTGAAGCCGAATATCGGTTATATTTTTTTTATTCATTTATGTGCTGGGGACAGTGCAATTTAATATTTATTGCAAGATAAAAACCAATACTGTGCCCAAGGTTTACAGCCACAGCTAAGTTACAACTCCTGTGCCCAGGTGTTGCCTTAATGATACCAGCTGAAGATTCTCATGCTACCCTGAGCAAAGCCAGTATACCCTGGTACAGATTTAAACAGGACATACTCCTGTTTATTATCTGCATTTACTGCACATTCAAAATAATTAAAGTGAGCGTGGTACATGCAAAAACTTGGGTATCATTGGCTTGTACGCTTGTATTTTTTCAGATTTCTCCGCAGATTTTAAATAACGGTCGTGTCTGGGGGCTGTGAGGGCCATTTCAAAACCTTCATCTTCCTCACATGTACGTGATTCATGGTTGATTTTGAGGTACGGTTGAGGTGGCATCGGCTCACCAAAATGTCGGATTCCAGGTGTTTGGACAGACCGTCTTTTAGGTACTTGCCGGAGCTGGATCCCCTTAAGATGAGCCCCCCCTTGGCCGTGTGCACGCGGAACAACCTCGTAGCGTTTTCTGCGCCGAGGATGCGCCTTGTTCTGCGGCCAAACCCACCACCGCCACCGGCGTGCCCTGCCAGAAAGCTCAGCTTCCCTCTCAGCCCTCTCCGCCTGCTTTAACTAGCACGTTAGCATCGGAACTCCAATTGAAACCGGGTGTTATGGTCACGGGAGGAGAATCGGTGGAGATTTCAAACATGCGGTGCATGCAAGGACAAATATTGCCCCCCCCCACACACACACAAATATTTTTCGAGCTAGATGAGATCTGGATGGAAGAGTGGGAACGTTTTTCGAAAAAGACTTAGGTGGCCCCAGGAAATGTTTGAAAGCTGTTGCACCTGCTGAAAGATGTGCTACTGGACAGAAACTTCTGTAACGACTGTCGTCACTTTATTATTTCATTTTTTGAAATAAATGCAAATAAATGGCAATTGTGCATTATAATACGCACGCATACATAAGTATGTCACATGTTTTACAGGATGCATGCAATGCAATTCAGAATAATTGAATGTAATGTTTGTGCAAATGCAAGTTATATTATTTTGCATGTGCATAAATATGGCCTGTTTGTTTGAAGTGAAATGTAGAAACCGTAGAGTGAGTTATTTAAAAATCCACAGTGTAGATTGGGGAGACTGCAGTCCTGGTCTGATAGAGAGCAGTACACGGGGGGAGAGAGAGAGAGAGAGTGTGTGTATGTCTGTGTGTGTGTGAGAGAGATTGTGTGTGTATATGTGTGTGTATGAGAGAGACAGAGAGAGTATGTGTGCATGTGTGTGTGAGAGAGAGAGAGCGAGAGAGAGAGAGAGAACCAATAGCCCACCCCCACTGCAGGTCTCTGCCTTTCAGAAGAACTCTAAATCACGTCACGCTGCAGACCCATAACACCCTGCGGCTCTGCTCCGGTCCTGAGCAGACTGCACAAACAAAGGCCCGATTGTGAAGTTATCTCTTTTTGTCTTTAGCCCTAAGAGGGTGTCAGCTCAAAACGTTGATGGGTGTTCAGCCGTGAGCACCCTGGGACAGTGCGGGAGAGAGAGAGAGAGAGAGAAGGAGAGAGAGAGAGAGAGAGAAGGAGAGAAGGAGAGAGAGAGATCACAGCGTCAGTCTGTGCCTCTGCATGGTTGCGTTCGCCTGCAGTGGAAGTTCTGCCGATCGCTCACCTGTGAAGGTTTTCAAAAACAAAAAAAAAAACTCTGCGCCGGCGAGCCACTTGCGAAGGAGGCCCCGGCCGTCGGCGCTAATTTAAGGCCTGTAATTTACGCCCCTCGTGTTTCTGCATCCAGGGGCGACGGTTCGACTGCGGTGGCGCTGCCCCGGGCCGTCGCCCGTCCTGGCCCTGGTGAGGCGGCTCTGCAGGGGGCATAATGCCCCTCCTGACCCCCGTCCCTGGGAAGGGGCAGAATGCAGGATCCAGTGCTGTCAGCATATCTCTGCAGGGTTTGTGCTTCCTTTGCTGGGCTGCTAGCTGATCAGGCTCCGGTGGTTCAGGAGGAAGTGCGTTTATGTCACTCATCATGAACTTCCTGGTGGAGTCAATTCCCTGCCTCTTTCGATGTGTGGGTTTTTCCTGTGAAGAACCCCTTAACACAACATGGACAGAACCCTGCAGATCTGCGCACACACACACACACACAAACACACACATACATGCGCACACACACACACACACACTTTCAACCCCAGACACTCACTGTGGCACCCAGAAGCACTCAGGTTCAGTAGGAAGCCATGTGTGTTTTTTTGTTTTTTTCCTCCCCCAGTAACAACCCGTCAACAAACAATGGGAAAATGGGGGGGGGGGGCAGTGACCCTCCTCCCATCTTAAATTTAAAAAAGCACGTGGGTTCCCGGAGCTCGGAGCCCCCAAAAGACCTGTCAGTTCCAGGAAAGCGGACGGCGGGGTCGGGAGGTAGCCTAGCCCCCGAGCTTTCAAACGCGTTGTTTGGGGGGGGGGGGGCGTCTGTCATGGCCGCCGCCACCGCCGCCGCCATTGCGCGCGCCCTGACGCACGGCCTCCTCCTCCTCCTCATCCAGATGTTTGGCTCGCGCCGCCGCCGCCGCCTGTCGCTCCGGGCCCCTGGCGGACCGTCTCTCTCCCGCGAGTTCAGCTTCGGGCCTCGAAAAAAAAAAAAAGCGGCGTGCCGTCCGTACATTCCTCGCGGTCCGGGCCAGCCACCTGCTCCGCCGCTCGGTCTGCCGCGCGCCGCGGGCTAACAAATCACCCCCCCCCCCCACCCCCCCCCGTCTGCGGTTTCCCCGGCCGGACCGTCCCCGCGGTCTGAGCCGACGAGGCTAACCCAAAGCCTGAGGCCCTCTCTCTCTCCTTTGGCCTTTCGGGACCGCCCGTTTCCACGCCCCTTCCCTCGGCGCGCTGCCCGCGACGGCTCTGGGATTCAGCGTTTCTCACTCCGGACGTCCTGGGTGGTGCCCACTGCTTTGTGTTTTTTTTTTTTTACAGATGATGTGTGTCTGCGCAGGGCCATGTTAAGCCCGTGGCCTGTGTGCCACACCTTACCCGATGGTGAGGCACCGTCCTCAAACACCACCAAACCACTCATTCAGATTCAGATGCATTTTCCATTTGTTTTTGCAAACACCTAGTATAATTAATCTGCTCTTAGATAAAAAAAAAAGAACTACGCATTTTTTGAAGATAAATGTGCCAGGTGTTCTTTGAATTTGACAAAAAACAGAGATGGTTGTGGTGATTCACTGTTGGAGAAATATTTAAGACTTTTTTCTTCACAAGTGAAGGAAAACACCAGGCAGTGTAGCTTTTAGAATTCATGAGTTTTTCGGTCATGCGTGTTCCCCAAAGTTTAGCAGCAAAGAGAATATGCCATCAGAGATTTACCCTGAGCTAAGTCCATGACTTAGCTGCTATTTTTTGCCTTTTTCGTGGAAGGGACCTCTTTTTTCCATCCGTTCATTTCCCACAATGCACTGCCCCACACAGAGCCAATCCCCAGGGCTGCACTTTGCCTGCTCTGAGCTGTCAGGGGGTCCCTCTCCTGCTGTGACCCCTGCCCCCCCGCACCCCCACGAAACTCCCAAAACCCCCCCACTGCCAGTCACTCATTCTGAACCTGAGGAACGCGTGACTCCGCCCCCTTCCTCCCCCAGGTGACC
Source organism: Anguilla rostrata (assembly GCF_018555375.3). Lineage (NCBI taxonomy): Eukaryota > Metazoa > Chordata > Actinopteri > Anguilliformes > Anguillidae > Anguilla > Anguilla rostrata. Next base: position 39,728,402 of record NC_057942.1, on the reverse strand, counting down.
TGGAGGGTGCAGAGTGCACCGTAACCCAACTCCCCTCCCAGGTCTTGAGTTCCGGTCCTCGGAATTTGGCTGTACCCCCCCCACCCCCCCATCCCAGAGGAGTCTGTGCTCCGAGGCCCTGTTGCCATGCCAAGCACCACCCCGCCCCCCATCCCCGTCCCCCCCGTTCCCCCATCCCACCTCCCCATTTCCTCTGAGTCCAGCTGTGTGTTCCCCAGGCACCCTTACCTCACCGAACATTTTTGGTGTTTGGTTTTTACGCACGCAGAGGTTGGAAGGCAGACTCCGCCCCCAGAAGCCCTTTCCCCGGTGTCATAACAACAACACGCCCCTCTCCACCCCTCTGCAGAGGCCTCTGAGTTACCACTCTCTATCCCTTTGTTACCTCACTTCCTCTGCCTTTGTGACATCACAATGCATCTCACATTCTGTCACAGGTTTAGATTCTCCATTCCTAGCCTTGACGGTTCCCTCCCTGCTGCTGAAGCTAAAACATGCCGCTCACTGAAGCTTTGGAAAACTCCACTGAACCCTATTCAAACGCCCTAAACCCCTTTTACATATACAGTGGCAGCCATTTTTGGGGAGGGGGGGTTGGAGTAATTTAAGAGAAAGGGTTCCTTGTGGCAATGGCTGCCAGACTGGGGACCGGAATCCATGCTGGTTTTCCTTCCAACCACAATTGCAATCCCAGAATTTTAACAAGCTTTTAATTTCCCTTAATTAGGTGCTTTTCATGATTAGAGGGGCCATTTACTCTCTTAAACTGCATTAGGTCATTAATAGCTGTGCGTGCCATGAAAAATAAAAGTCCCATGCTCACATTGTGCTTATTGTGCTATTTTGCAAACACATAAAAAGAATTAACAAAAACTTTGAACTGATCAAATTAACCAAGTGTGTGAATCTGTGTGTGTGTGTGTGTGCGTGTGTGTATGATTGTGCATGTATGAGTGTGGGTCTGTGTGTGCATGCTTATATGTGTGTGCGTGCGCATGTGTGTATGCATGTTTGTGTGAGTGTGCGTGTTTGTGAGTATGTGTGTGTGTGTGTGTGTGTGTGCTGGACTCATCTCAAGAAGCGGCAGATGGTGAGAGCCACAGGAGAGAAAGAGATGGACAGAGATGGAGGGACATGTTGGGATATTTCTCTACAATATGTTTGTAAATATGCGATTGCAAAAATCACAATTTTAATAAACTATTTTATCTTTTTTGTACGTATGTTTCTCTCTCTCTCTCTCTCTCTCTCTCTCTCTCTCCTCTCTCCCTCTCTCCCTCTCTCCCTCTCTCTCTCTCTCTCTCTCTCTCTCTCTCTCTCTCTCCCCCTCTCTCTCTCTCTCTCCCGCCCGTGTTTTTACTGCCACAAAGCCCACCGGTCAATTCCAGTGGAAATAAAGGCCTGTAAATCACACGGAGGCCGTAACTGGGGGGGGGGGTCGTTTCGAATAAGAGCGCCGCGTTTGTCCTTCGCTCAAATCGATCCGCGGTGCCCGTCTCAACGTCTCAACAGCCTCGGATTCTCACGCTTTTATTCTGAAAAATCCATACTCCGTGGATAAAAAAACGACGCGTTAAACACCGGGCCCCTGGGTCCCTCTGTCTGCGGGATAAAAGCGCGTCTCTCGCGCAGGTAGCTGCCGCTCCGGCTCCGTACAGGTAACAGAATACCTGTGCGAGGTGGCCTGTGCTGGTGGTCTGCTGCAGCATGTGCTGTTGGCAGTGAGAACAGGCGTTCCTGCCTGCTGTGGGGAGGGCAGAGGGGATTCGTTTTGACCTAATCCGGGCTGCTGGGGCACTTCAGACGTCTGTGGCTCGGAGGAAGGAGGTGTCCGGCAGACCTTAAATCCGGCAGCATCTTGATGTGCGCGGCCACTGTTTTCGAACGGGACGAATGCGGCCTGCGTCCTTTATGCACTGCGCACGTCGACTTAAAAAATATTGATCCTGTGTGACTGAGCTTCCAATTCTCTGGCCGTCTTTCTCTTTCTGTCTCTCTCCCTCTCACTCTCCTTTCAGGAGAAGTGAGCGCACAAAAGGAGGATAAAGATTTGTTCTCTGGGTAATGGCTGTAATGGAGGGGCAGAGCGACGGAAAATGAGGGAAAATGCTCCACATGATTGCGGCAGAATATTATGATGAACGATGAATCTGAGACACGTGCGCAGTTTATCACACACACAAACGCGCATGCACACACACACACTCACAGTCTCTCTATCACATGCATGCACACTCACACTCACAAACACACGAACACACACACGCACGCACACAAGCACACACACACTCGCACGTGCACACACACGCACATACACAGACTCTCGTACACAGTCTCACATGCACACAAATACATTCACACACGCACTACTTGCCACTGACTGACGTGATTGCTGTTAATTGAAAACATTCTTTAGCCACACCCACATTGCTTAGCCCCACCCACATTCTTTAGTCCCGCCCATGGCTACTTGGGTAGGAAGCCTCTGATTTGTGCCATAGATTCTTTACACAAACCAGATATCAACTCCTGTGCTACTTCTATCTTCTTAACTACAGGAGGTTCCCATTAGTAAAAACATCAGAGGAGTTCCACTTAATACAGACAAGCTTGCTGTTCTTTTGCAGCTTTTAACATGAATAAAATATAAAGCAATGTGCGGAAGCATACTCTTGATCAGCGCCTCCTGTGGGTGTAGTCTGGTATTGCTCCCGTGTGCAGGCAGATTCAGATGAATGTGGGATTTAATGCCTAATGAGTGTATGTTTGGTCTGCTGTGTTCTGTAAAACGTACCGAGGGACTCTCAACTGCAGCTTCTTGTTCAAATGCCCGGTGAAGCCAAACTTAAGACAAATAACATGACAATGTCTCCATCTGGTGGTGAACTTGAGGTACTATTTCCCTATTATCTCCTTTGGAAATCAGTGATAGGTCTCCCAACCAGGATGCAGAGGTCTGTCTGGCTGTCTGTCTGTGAGTGGTTTTTAGAGTACATAAGTATGTATTTGACTATATTGTTCAGAGTGTGAGTGTGTACGACAGTTTCTAAAAAAAATGTGTGTCCAAGGAACAATGTTTTTTAAGAGGGAAAAAAGGTGTGTCACACTAATGACTGCTATTAAGATTGTGTGGGCCTGTGCATGTTTAATCATGTCAACTCGTGTGTGTATGTGTATGTGTGTGTGTATCTTTTGTCGCCGTGGTAACACTGAATAAAATTGACATCCACACTCTTTCTGTGTTCTGATCTTCACTGTGTCTGTCTCTCAGTGGACTGCAGGACAGTGTTACTGCTGCTGCTGCACTGGTTAGTCTCACTGCTGATATCCGTCTCAAAACTCACTGCAGTGTCACAGGGCATCCACCAGAGGGAGCCAGAGTCGCACTGCAGTGCCGTAAACCAATCCACAATGGTAATTACTAGAGTGGCTACGCAGTATCTGCCCCTCGAAAAAGATCAGGGGTAGCAATGTCACTCGAGCCAGATTAATCTTTAAATTAACTGCCTCGCACTTAATTACTCAATTTCTCTTAATCGGCCGCCAGTGTTGCTGCTTGTTGTGATGAGTCGCTGATTGAGCTCTTAAATGGGACGCAGTTCAGGTTTGTACAGAGCACGGTTCGTACTCCTGAGGCTAGGAGCCGCGAAGTCAGGGTACACCTCACCTCACCACAGTATAGCGCCCCCTCTGGTGGACCGAGGCTCTGCAGCCTGACTGCGGCGGCTGCGTGAGATGCACGGATCTGCAGTGGCTGCGCAGCTCAGCTGTCTGACTGCAGAGTGGGGAAAAAGAAGGGGTGGCTGTTTTTTTTTTCTTTTTCTTTTATCTTTCATGTCCTCATTTTCTTTGACCGCACTATTTCTCCTTTTCATCCTTACCCTCCCAGCTTTCGTACTCATTCATCCTCATCTGCTCTTCCTCCATTCCTCTGCTCTCCCTCCCTCGTTCTCTCTCTCCCTTGTTCTCTCTGCACTCCTTTCCTGTCTGCCGTCTCCATTCAAAATTTAAAATTAGAAAAATTCTAATTCCAGTTCTGTTGGTGAGCCAAAGGAGAGCTGCCAAACCAATTCTCTCCCTCCCTCCCTCCCTCCCTCCCTCTCTCTCCCACTCTCTCCCCACTCTATCGTTTCTTTCTCTCTTTCTCTCCCCACTCTATCCTCTATCCTCTCTCTCTCTCTTTCTCTCTCTCTCTCTCTCTCTCTCTCTCCTCTTCTGCTATTCCCCCTATAATAATTATGACACACTCTGGGGTAGGTAACAGTGAATCAAGCACGTGCACACACACACACACAGACACCCACACACACACACAAATACACACACACACACACACACACACTCATACAGTGATTGCACTGGCCTTCATGAACGGAACTGGGTGGAGAAAGAGAGAGAGAGAGAGAGAGAGAGAGAGAGAGATAAATAAAGACACAGAGAAGGAAAAAAAGACCTGAGGGCAGATGGGTTTTTCAAATGAACTGGAAGATGATGTGGGGTTCTGTGCTTTAGAGGAGGAGGTGAGAGAGGAGGAGGGGGGGGGGGGGGCTTTGACTTGTAGCCTCCCCATTATTCTGACATCAGACGTCCATTTCAAAATTAAATTAAATAGAACAAAAGTGATTTTATGGGAGTTTTGGGGGGTGTTTCTCACCTTTTAAACTTGTTTTTTTTAATTTTTTTTTTAAATACCAGAACACATAAAATCCATCACCATTCTGGGCCGAACTGATCATTTGGAACCCGACTGAGGGGTGAAATTTCAGAGAGCAGAGGCGGGAGGGGGGGCCTTACGCCCGTTTCCTGAAATGCTTCGCCAGCGTCAGATACCGCCTGTCATGCTAATAACAGCTGAGTGAACCTGGAGTCCTGGAGAGAGAGAGAGAGAGAGTGGGAGAGTGGGAGAGAGAGAGAGAGAGAGACAGAGTGTGAGAGAGAGAGAGAGAGAGAGAGAGAGAGAAAGCTGTAGGAAGGAAGGGAGAGACAGAGATAGACAGAGTCAGCGAAAGAGCAAGAACAAGACTTTGAAACGGGAAGCCTCAGCTTGCGCATGAGAGGCGCACTTAAAGAGAGAGATGGAGGGAGTTTGAGAGAGAGAGATGGAGAGAGGTGTGCAGCCGTTCACTGAGGCTGTGTGGGGGTGAGCGCCGCCGGACTCCTCTAAACCCCTCCGTCTCTCTCAGACGCAGGAGGAGAAGAGTGCGGAGAGGGAGGGAGGGAGGGAGGGACAGAGAAGCGGAGCGAGAGACCGGGAAGCAGAGAGAGACGGAAGAGGACTGAGCTTTGCTCTCACCGGAGAAAGGGAGACAGAGAAAGAAAGGGAGAGAGAGAAAGAGAAAAGGGAGTGTAAACTGGGGTGAGTGCTTGTGTAAGCTGTTGTGACTTGTGCCGTCAATCTTGACTTGTCACTGAACCCCGGTCCTGTCCCCCCCCCCCCCCCCCCTCTCCCTCTCTATGTGACCCACTCGCACGTCCCTGCCCCCCCCCAAATCCTCACTGTGCCCCCCCATTCCTCTGGCTCTGAAGGCCTCCCTGTGCTGTGATTCACCCCCCCCAACCCCCGTGCTTTTGGGGTGTGGTGCTATTTGTCAGGTATAGCGCTCTTTGTGGGGTGTGGGGCTGTTTGTGGGGTATAGCGCTGTTTGTTGGGTGTGGGGCTGTTTGTGGGTTATAGCGCTCTTTGTTGGGTGTGGGGCTGTTTGTGGGGTATAGCGCTGTTTGTTGGGTGTGGCGCTTCATCATCCTCACCTTCATCATGTTTGTCAGAAGGACGGTCGGCTATGGTCAGCAGACAGCAGGACCGCCTCTCGACCGCAGCGCACCGCGACCAGGCCCGGCCCGCGACCGTGCGGTCGGCTCTGCTGGACCGGAGCACCCCGCGCCGCCGCCGCACGCACCGCGTCCGCTTCCAGGACCTGGAGGAGGACGCTGGGGGCGTGGCTCCGGGCGGGCGGGCCGTCCCCGAGCGCCACAGGCTGGGGGCGGGGCCGGGGAGCCCCCACCCAAACCGCAAGAGCCCCCCGGGGGGCGCCAGCAGCAGCTCCGCGGCGGTGGGCGTGGTGCGGGACGACATGGCGGGACCCGCAGGTGGCGTGGCGACCGTTTTGGCGAGGGTGCCCCCCCACCCCCTCGCGCCGGGCCCCGCCCGCCGGCCCCTGGCCCCTCCCCCTCCCCTGCCCCTGTCTGTCACTCGAACCCACAGTCACAGCCTGGAGGACGTCGTCGGGACGGAGGGGCCTGAGGACAGAATGAAGAGGGCCACACCCAACCGCCCGCCCCGCCCCGTTGCAGCTCCACTGCAGCCAATCTCTCCGCCCCTCCCTCCACTGCGTACCGACTCCTCCCACTGCCCCCCGGTCTCCATGGTTACCGGGTCTAACGGCCCCGCCCAGATCAGGAGGCAGAGGCTGGGGAGGGCTCTGAGTGACCCGGGAAACGAAGACCCGCCCCGCCCAGCCCCGCCCCACGCTGCCCCGCCCCACACTCTCCCACCCTGCGTAGCTCCGCCCACTGCTGAGAACACAGAGAGAGGGGGGGAAAGGGGGGCAGTCAAGCAGACACAGCTGCCCCTCCCACCCCTGCCCCCTCCCCCTCCGCCTTACTGCTCCGCCAAAGAAGGGTCCTGCAGGGCACACCGAAATCACAGTCCTCCCATGCCCCGCCCACCTTACACTCCCCCCATGCCACGCCCACATAGCACGCCTCCAACCCCAAGCAAGGTGGCCCCTGCACGGGGGGGCAGCGAGAGGGAAAAGTGGGGAGGGAGGATCACAAACACCCTTAACCCCGCCCCAAACCCTAACCCCGCCCCGCGCCAGCAGTCCGATGACTCATGCGGGACTGTAGACCCGCCACTGACCCCAGATCAGGCCCGGACGCTGGAGGAGGTGGAGAGACTCCTGGGGGGCCTGGTGTCAGGGGACCGGGGGGGTGGGGGCCCCAAGGGGGGGCTGCTGGGGCCCCGGGGGCCCGCGCGTGACGTCCGGGGCCTGAAGACCCGGCTGCAGAGCCTGGAGGGCCTACTGGAGGCCAGCCACAACACCATCCGCCTGCTGCTGCACGCCGTCCAGGACCTGGAGCTGAAGGAGGGCCAATCAGAGCGGTGAGTCGCCCCGAGGGGGAGGGGCCAGAGGCTGGAGTGGGGCCAATCAGAGTGGTGAGCCATACATGGGAGGAGGGGCTAGAGGTTGGAGTGGGGCCAGTGTAGTGAGTCATAAATTATTCATCTGTATTCATATTTTTATGGAGTTTGGGTGACTTTGGCAAGACCTGTATATGCATTTCCCTGCATATATAGTTGCCAAAGAAGCAACTTGAATTTGAAAGATTAGAAATTGTGAGATATCGCTGTGATTGGCTGTTTGTGACCTCATCACTGCTTCGTTATTTCAGGAAAACGAGTTACAGGACCAGTCAGGAGGGACATGGAAACTCTACAGACAACTCCTGTGTCATCTACAGGTAAGACACATCCCCACACCTGCAAGGACAATGTCCTCACAATGTCCTGATCTGTGTGTGTGTGTGTGCTTGTGCTTGTGCATGTGCATGTGCACGTGCGTCTGTTCACAGTAAGATGAAGATTTACTTGGAAGGAAACTCGTCTTTCTCTCTCTCTCTGTTCCTCTCTTCCTCTTTCCCCGGGGGTCTGTGTGAAAGACGGGATGGCAGTTCTCTGTGTGTGACGTGGCAAAGCGGGCGAACGTTACTCATAATCTGGGTTATGAAACATCAGAATCGTCCATGCTACAGATATATGGCTTGCCTTTTTTTTTTTTTTTTTTTTAGGGAACTGTTCAGTCTAACCTCAATATGGCTATTGTCCTTAAGTCCGCACTGCTGACGCGTGTCAGGTTACGCAGAATTATGAAGATGAAGTGATGATACCGTAATAGATTTTAGCCGACGTGCCCTTCCTCGCCCCTCCTCTTCCTCTCAGTGTCTCTCTGGGTCTGATGGGGCAGCTGCCCCCACAGCAGTCAACCCAATGCACTCAGAGCCACTGGCTCCCGCCTCAGACTTTCATCTGAAAACTTTCATCTGGAACCCTCTGTTCCTTCTGCTCACTCGGGAAGCCACTCAGGCCAGGGCAGCTTCAGGCACTTTCTGGACACACACACACACACTCACACACTCTATTAAGCGCACACACACACACACACACTCACACACTCTATTACGCGCACACACACACACACACACACACACACACACACACACTCTATTACACACACACACACACTCACACACTCTATTACGCGCACACACACACACACACACACACTCTATTACGCACACACACACACACACACACTCTATTACACACAGACACACTCTCTCTCCAATACACACTCACACACACACACACTCTCGCCAATACATACACACTCACACACACATTCTATTACGCACACACACACTCACATACATACACACACACAAAACACACACACACACTCTCTCTCTCTCTCTCTCTCTAATACATGCACACACCCATAAACACACAGTCTATCAGGCACATACACACTCTCTCTCTTTCTCTAACACACACACACCCTCACATTCAAACACACACACACACACACACACACACACAAACACTGTATATACACTATAAACAAACACAACTCAGAAGTGACATTTCTTTATTAAATCTTTTGCTTAATCACTTTCTTTATCTTTCTGTCTCTCCAGTGTGGAAAATGACTTCAGGCTACAGGAGGGAAGTTTTACTCAGCGTTGGATGAAAGCAGATTCCCAAATCTTGGATCCCAGCTCCTCCCCGGCTATCCCCCCCATTCCTCCAAACTCTGACCCCCGTCAGGAGGAACCCTCCCTGCCGGCCCCACCCCCTTTCACGGACCAACCCCCCCACACAGGCCGACCCCCCCGCCCTGCCAGAAAGAGCAGGAGAAAGTGCTTCTGGTTCCTGTGAGAACGTTCAGGGGTTTCATCTGAAATTAGGAAGCTCCAATCAAAGGACACGCCCAAATTGTGTGAAAGACAGGACACGCCCATCAATGGACACACCCACAATATGCTGAAGGCAGGACGTGCCCATCACTGGATACGCCCACATTTTGTGAGAGGCAGGACACGCCCACCAAAAGACACACCTGCAGTGGTCTGGAGACAAGACATTCCCACAAGGTACTGGCTGAAGGACACGCCCATCAAAGGACACTCCTACAATTTACTGGCTGAAGGGCATGCCCATCAAGACTCCACAAGTACTGGGTGAAGGACACCATCAAGACCAAGGTACTGGCTGAAGGACACGCCCCCTAAAGCCACAACAATGGACAAAAAGAAGAACTGGGGAGAGAGGGAGATCTGCTGGGTAGGACAAGTGGAGAGGATGCAGGATGCAGGGAACACAGGAGCTGCACTTCTGGTTACTGTAGAGGATCTGTGGTGTTCTTGAAATGGTGATGAGGCTGTTTAACTCAATTATCAATCGGGAATAAAGCTGGAATTAAGTTGAGCAGTTAGGAATGCCAACGTCACTCTCACTCTCTTCACACACACACACACACACACACGCGCGCGCGCGCATGCACACGCGCAATCATAAAGCACACACCAGCTGTCAACCCATATGCACATATACCTCACCCACATACAAAAGCGCACCACACACAGACACACACAAACTGAAATACAAGACCCTGTCCTCATATGCACTTAAAAAAAAGGGGAGGGGGGGGGAATTCTGTTTCACAGAAATGACGCATCTGCAAGATTTTAATTCTGTTTTCTTCCAGAACAGTTACTTTTAATTTTCTACAGAGCTAGACATCTGTTTCTGTTTTTTGTTCTTTTTTTTTGTAATTCTAAGATGCAGCAAATATTCCATCAGAGCAGAAATTAAACTGTTGCTGGCCCTGGCAGCTTTCCTCGTTTGTTAACCTGCCACATTAGGAGGGTTTGAACATTACACCTATCAGTTAGTGAAATTATCAATCACGGAAGCCATTGTCGCACATTAGAGACAATACAATATTAATGCGAAGAAATCTATTTGTAATAATAGATTAAAAGAGAAACAAGGTGTGAGCTTCTGTCACAGTCTGCTTGGGAAAGTTCTGAGTTTAGATTACTCATGCCCAGACAGCTTGAGGGTTCCAGCAGCATGAATTGTCCTTTTGTTTTAATTAAATAATCTCTCCAGAGTTTCTTTCACTCCAAAGAAAAAGAAAAAAAAAACCACTGGATTTGTCCCAAGTGTTATTTACGCTGTTTCTGTGTTTCCATGGTTTCTAAACTTTAGAATTCATGCTCATCTCAGTGGTTAGAAACACTGAAGCACAGCACACACACACACACACACACACACACACACACACACACAAACACACACACACACACATACTGTACACACATCCAGCTTAGCTCAGAGGGGCAGTCAGAGAGAGCAGGAAGCCAGTTATGCATCATTTTATCAGCACTGTCACATCCTATGGAACTGGGGACCTGGAACTCTGTGTAATGTCATATATGCGTTTAACAGATCCACAGTTATAGTATTAGCTGGGAACGGCTGTTTCAATAAGGCTTGTGTCCTTATGGGGAAAGAAATTATGAATGTGTTTAATGAAAAGAGGCCGTTTCTGTTGCCGTGCTGTTGCCGTGCGTGAGCGAGCGAGCTCGGAGGGAACAGGTGGGGGCGACTCACACTGTCCTGTAATCACAGTTCCAGGTGGCTGTGGGGGGGGCATGATCACAGCATCCGGAATTGTGGGGGAAGCAAGGAGAGGGCGGGACTTCACACTGCAGTCACATGAACCGAGCCGTGAACTTTGCTTTGTTTGGGTGGGCGGAGTGTCAATGCACGAATTGCGCCCACGTGCCAACCACACACACACACACACACACACACACACACACACAAAACACTCACATACACTCACACACAGGAGGGTCTGGAGAAGCACACAGCTCAGTTTCCAGGCCTCTGGGGCATTCACAGCACAATACTGCCCCCTGGAGTTCACAGAGAGAACTGACCATCAGCACTGATAAGTGGGGCCGCTGGAAAAGGCAAAAGGACGTTTGTCTCTCTCTCTGTGCAAATCAAAACGGCAGAACCCATTATAACCCAGACATCCAACACTAAAAAAGGCCCAGGGCTGAAAACTGGGTGTATTAAGCAGTTTTTGTCAATTGCAGGGTTTTAATATAACAAGAAAACCTGAATAGAATTCTATTTTGCCTATGTCTATTATGGTCACTGGCTTGTCACCCAGATTCACTGGTACACATTCACTATTCCACACACTCAACGAAACTCAGTAATCTCATAAGCAAAGCTTTTAAATCATACTCATTTATTAATAAAAATCATATTCATTTAAATAACAATTACTGTTCCCAATGTCTTACTGGAAATTTTTTTTTTTTTAATAGACAATGGACAAAAGCAAAAATTTTTAAAAGAGAAAAGAACCTTGGATAGCGAGCTGTGTCTGTCATCACAATGAAGGGTATTGTGGGAGATCTGGAGCATGTCCACTGGAGAACGGACCAGAGCACACTTCAGTGTAAGGCTGGTCTCTCTCAGACTAGTTCACCTGCTCGTCTTTATGGGTGTGTGTGTGTGTGTGTGTGTGTATGTATATGTGTGTGTGTATGTGTGCGTGTGTGTTATGTGTGTGTGTGTTCTACCACAGGGTCCAGGGGGGCTGGCGCAGGGGGAAGGAGGCGAGGGCAGACACATTGACTGGGATAGAGATCACCGCCCAGGGGAGGGACTGCCTCTGCAGCGAGCGGCGAATCATCATCCTGCAGAGAGAGGATCAACCAATCATCATGCTGCACAGAGAGGGGATCAACCAATCATCATCCTGCACAGAGAAAGGACCAACCAATCATAATCCCGCACAGAGAGAGGATCAACCAATCATCATCCCACATAGAGAGAATTAACCAATCATCATCCCACACAGAGAGGGGATGGTAAAGGGGTGGTAAAGACAGAGACAAAGTTTACCATTGAGAAGGGGACTGTTCCAGTAGAAAGGTGGGCATTACACGTACCCGTCCCGTCCGAGGAGGAAGAGCGCTGGGATGCTGGGCCGGTCTGCCGTCCCGTCTGTGATCATGTCCAGGTACTGACTGTCATTGTCCGAGGCATCGTCTGCTATTAGCACCGCTCGTCCACCAGCCTCCTCCACAACCCGGGCCTTCCGCACAAAAGAGCACCCCCTGCAGGAGCGGAGGGCACATTACGGATATTCAGACGGACACGCACATTCACACGCACTAATGAAACGGAGCTGCTGTTTTGGCATCCATTAAGGCATAATAAGGGTTAAATATTTAGGAAGGGGGGATGAGAGGGGGGACAGGAAGGGAGACAGGTACAGAGTATCTGGTGAGTCCGTGGATGAGCGGTAGTGTAGTATACTGGGTAAACGACTGGTCTTGTCACCCAAAGGTTTGATTCCCAGGTAGGACACTACTGTTGTACCCTTGCGCGAGGTACTTAACCTGCGTTACTTCAGTGTGTATATCCAGCAGTATAAATGGATGCAACGCTATGTAAAAGTTGTGTAAGTTGCTCTGGGTAAAAGCATCTGCTAAATGCCTGTAACGCAATGTATTGTATTGTAATGTAATGAGCGCATCCTACCCTCTCTCCAGCAGGGTAACCTGTCCCTCTATAAGGTCTTTGTTCTTGAGCTCAGAGCATCCGTCCACAGGCTCGGCAGGCACCAGGAAGATCTCATCGTATGAAGACGTCTGACGGCACAGGTACACTCACATTCAGTCTCCCAGAACACACTCTGAACCAGGGTGACATACAGGAGTGCACTCAGCTACAGTAGGTGACCGTGCGTGTCTGCAGCCAGTGCTGTATGCAAATATATGAAAATACCTTCTTTTTTTCCTCAAACAGAGAAGCAAGTAAGAGCTACGTTAGCAACCGTGTTCGCTGCCGGCTTTACTCACAAAATCGCTGCCAAAGTCACGCGCAGGAGCAGCGCTGAAAATGTAGCCAATGTCCGGGGGGCTGAGGATTCTGAAATACAAGAGCTCATTTACCCCGAGAGCTGCGAGAAAGGGAGAGAGAGGGGGGTGGGGGTGGCAGCGAGTGAGCGGTTTTGAGAAAAGAGCTGTGAATATTATTTAGCCCAGAACTTTAGTAACGTCAGTTCAATATATCATCCTGCCAACTGGGTCCCGTAACACGTGGACTCGCTGTCACGCTGTCAGAGACGAACTGTTTTCAAAAAGCTAGTTAACAGATCTGGGTCAGTCTACAACTCGCACATAACGACTGTTGTTTTGAGCACACGCCACGCTGCTCACTGTTAAATGAACCTGCCTGCTGTAGCAGGATAACTGGGGCAGTGGTTATCAAACAAGCAAGGCAGCTCAAGTGGTCGTCTTGCTGACTATGCGCGCATTTACAGGTAATCTGCCAAGCTATTTTTTAAGTCGTATGCAGCTCCTCACCTGATATACGATGCAACTGCAGGAATATAGCTAGTCCAGCCACGAAAAGCCCAGCAACACTGTCCCACCCCATTTCAACACTTCGCCCGAGCTCTGCTTTTCTCAACATATACCGGACAAGCTTCTCAGTCTCCAAAACGATCACGTCTCGAGCCTTCGTCCATCGCAAGAAGCAATCAACAACAGAGCACGGAAAGGCGGAAGTGCCCCCCTAAGAAAGGAGGGACCAAGGACTGAATAGCCTACTAAAGCAGAGAAATGATTGGTGAACAGGAATTTCCGCCAGGCTGCAAGGAGCCACAATAAAAAGAAGGCACCACTAGTTTGAATCACTTCCGGTTAAATACTGCAGAAGTCATTGTAATCCGTTGTGATCGCAGGACCAGGGATTGCCATTCTCCATGAAGCTCGAGAACTCAAGTGGGTTACTCGAGGTATTGCAGTTAAGTAAGCCTCTCTTGACGAAAAGCAAATTTCCCCATTGAAGTCCATTCAAAACTAGGAATTTACCCTGGCCAAATTAAATTATTTTGAACAGAAATTTTAAACTTAACAGTTTCTTCACACCAAAATAACTACAATCACTGGTAACCCTGGTAGAAGCGGGAAACTTTTTAAAAATTTTTATAGCAAACTTTATTGAACAATTATTTACATGCAGAAAGTACCATCGCTTGTATCAAAAACCACCAGACACATATCCAAGATAATAACACATCCCACCCTCTCCAGTTCCTATGTAAACTCTATGACAGTGAACCAGGATTAGGAGCCCTGGTTTGAACAGCCCTGTTATTTCTTTCTTAGCTGGAAACCAATATACCCGAAATTGTTGAAAACCGGCCTGGAAGGCATCTTTAATAAGGTTTTAATTGTGTTTAAGAGATTATTGCAACATACAGTAAACAGGGACTGGCTCATGATTGCATAGAAGTTCAGCAGGCAAAAAAAAAACTGGGTAAATGCCTGATATGTTGTGTTAATTGTTTACCATTTAAACAATAAGACAACAAGAATGTAATGAACACAAGTGTATATATTTTTGACATTACCAATTTAAAATTAAGTGCACTTTGCAAATGACCAAATATAATTATATGCAACAATAATGATGCATATGTGTAATTATCTATATGATGATACAAGGTGCGATGATGCAATCTTTCGAACAATTGTCCGTTTGAATTTTAAAAGGTAACTACTGTTTTATACCATCCCAATTGGCTATCTACTGTTTGTTATCTCTATCTGGACATCTTCCTCCCCTTCCTCTTCTTCGGGCAGATGACAGTATCATTTTTTCTGAAAGACAGGGAAACTGTCTCTCCACTCATTGCTCTGTCCTTACGTCTTGTCACCTGTGCAGAAATAACAGGACACAGTACATTTATAAGATTATTTATTTGCTATAATAATAATAATAATAATAATAATAATAATGTCATAAAGTTTTTTCATGCATTATGTTGAAAGTATATTCAAAACGAGTAGAAAAAGTTACAATAAGACAAAAGGAAAAACAACTAATAAAAGTAATACAATAAACCTGATTAAAATATTGACTTTTGTTTATTTGTTTGTTGGCATTTTTTTTTTGTCACATTCTAATACGTTTCAGCAGAGACTCATATCCAGAGCGGCTTGCACGTATGTGCACTCAATAGTTTTACGACCATCAGCTGACCATCAGCTGACTGCATATGCAATGTGAAATGAAGAGAATTCAAGTTTCTTCTTGATGAAGACTAATTGTATGAAGTTTTTCAGTGTGCACATGCACATGCGCATACGCATGCTCAACCTCACACACGTGGATGCACGTGTGGCGCATGCATCCCTGACCTGGGACAAATACGTATTTGAAATACTTCAGCTCTTTAGATGCTGGTAATATCTGAATATTTGTCTGCAGATTTCTGATCATTCACAGCGAAACATGGTTACGAATACAAATGTACAATCAAATGAAATAAGAATTTTGTTTCTTAAATTTGAAAATTTGTTTCTTGAAAAAATTGTCTGTAATCTGCAGGAATTTTACTGGTGACTATGAAGGGTAAAGAATTTCAGATATTTGACCTATGTGTCACGCATATTTGTGCAAAACCTTTGTTATCACAGGAAGTGGCAAAAGTCAGATCAGGCCATTATTAGCTTGTCTGATCACACTGAACCCACAGAGAATGCAGCTGTGCATATGTGCAAAACAAGCATTGTGTGTGTGTGTGTGTGCATGCATGTGTGTGTGTGTATGTGTGTGCATGCATGTGCGTGTGTGCATGTGCATGCTTGCCTGTGTGTGTGTGTGAGTGCATGTGTGTGTGTGTACATGCATGTATGCATATGTGTGTGCGTGCATGTGTGTGTGTGTGAGTGTGTGTGCATGTGCATGCATGCGTGTGTGTGTGTGTGTGCATGTGTATCCATGCATGCATTTGTGTGCGAGTGTGTGTGTGTGCATTCATACATGCATGTTTGCGTGTGTATGTATGTGCATGTGTGTTCATGCATGTATGTGTGTGTGTGTGTGTGCATATGCGTGCATGCGTGTGTGTGTGTGTGTGGGTGACAGGAAAATACACAGATTCTATTACGGGCAAAATAAGAATCCGATCACCATGTCTGGCTTTAGCATGTATGATTACAGACAGCTCAGCACTGGCCTGATTACAGACAGACTGCTGTATATTGCTTCGATTACAGATCTGTTTTTTGGTGATTGGGTGTTCGGTGAGTCGGTGTTCGCACAAGATTAAAAAAAACATCAGAAGTCAGTCGGAGAGGAAAATACAAACACCCTTTAATAGCATGCACTGAGCAGACAGCTTAAATAAGCAACAGAACCCAGCCCCAGGCAAAACTAACAGAGAACCCGGTGACAGAGAACCTAGCACAGTAAACCCGTAACAGAGAACCCAGTAACAGAGAACTCAGTAACAGAGAACCCGGTAACAGAGAACCCAGTAACAGAGAACTCAGTAACAGAGAACCCGGTAACAGAGAACCCAGTGCAGAGAACCCGGTGAAGAGAACCCGGTGCAGAGAACCCGGTAACAGAGAACCCGGTAACAGAGAACCCGGTAACAGAGAACCCGGTAACAGAGAACCCAGTAACAGAGAACCCAGTAGCAGAGAACCCAGTAGCAGAGAACCCGGTAACAGAGAACCCAGTAGCAGAGAACCCAGTAGCAGAGAACCCGGTAACAGAGAACCCGGTGCAGAGAACTGAAGCACGGTCTCCAACGGCCGTGGAGACCCCTGAACACGCTGCAGGGACAGTAACTCATGTGCAGTAGAAAATAAAAGAACACAGCCTTATTACACGAAGGCGGTGGTTCTCAAACTCGGTCCTGGGGGACCACTGTGTATGCTGGTTTTCATTCCAACCTCAACTGCAATCCCAGAATTCTAACAAGCTGTTAATTAATTAATTCTGGGATTGCAGTTGAGGTTGGAATGAAAACCAGCATACACAGTGGTCCCCCAGGACCGAGTTTGAGAACCACAGCACTAAGGCACCAAGACAATGGCCAGCTTAATTCTCACACTTTTAGCTTATGAGCTCATGGGGTAGGCAAGGCCAAATGGCATGGAGGGCGGTTTGAGACTGTTCACTCAAAACCATCACATTTCATTACTATTCATCCTTGAAATTAGTCATTGTTACTTGTTTTCATAGCTTATGCAATATCTTTCATAGCATTTTAAGACTTAGGTTGAATGGGTGGATCACAATAATCAAATTTCCACAGTACGACCAAAAAGTATAATTCCAGTGGTAATGGTGGTCAAATTAGTACAGCCGTTATCTCCACATGGTGGAGGATTAACTGAACTAGTGATAAATATGAATAAAATGTTGTTGTTTTTTCATAATTAACACAAGTAAAATGTGTGCTGTGTTTTTAAGGCTCTATTGAAGATAAAACACACAGAATTGTAAAAATGCATTCAAGCTAAAGGCTAGAACTCGATTAAACAACATCCCCCTCTAATCCCCTGACATGGTACAGTCCACAGGTGATCCACAATTTGAGCCATACCATGGAGTTTGATGCACAGGGTGTGATGATGGTAGCAGCAACAACGTAATACAAGCAGGTGTAATTATTTAGTGGACAGTTAAATCTATGTAAGCCTCAGTCAAAACAGCCTCCAGTGAGATAGCTTATATCACTTGAATAAATATACAAATAAATAAATATTCAAAAAATAACCCGATTCACGTGTGCTTTTCTGTATTGTTTGTTGAGTTGGAATGATTTAGAGCTGCTTATTACTGGATTACTGCCACAGATTTTTTTTTTTTTTTAAATGGCCACTTCTGCAGCGGGTAATCAGTAAATCCAGTTCTGTGTAAATAAGGTGTCTGTCATATTGAGTGGAGAGAGAGAGAGTGAGAGACCGAGAGAGAGAGGGAGGAAGGAGAAGGAGGGAGATGTAGGTTAGTGGGTTACATTTTTCCAGGGGCTCCACTCGCTCCAGGCAGAGGGGGTGAGGGGGTCCCGGGACCGAGCGCGAAGCCTGCTGACCTTCTGCGTGATCACACCGCTGGTCACACGCTCCGTCTGGCGGGGGGGGGGGGCAGCACTGTCAATCATCGTGCGTGGTTGTGTTTCCCGAAATTTAATATTGGACTTTCAAATGGAAATCCAATTCATTAAGGGGTTAAAAAAAAAATTAGAGGCGTTATGAACAGCATTTTGATGAATTTGCCTGGATTGACAAGGAGTTGAGACGGAGTTGATCCCACCCCTACTATAAGGCCCAATACAGGGCCTGTGGGTGTGGCTGGTGGATGTGGGTGGGCGTGGTTATGGGTGGGATTGGGAATGTGAGCATGTCTGAAGATGTGGGCGTGTTTAGATGTGATTGTGGATAGTGTACAGGGACGTGGTTGTAGATGTAGACATGGCTGTGTGTGTGTGTGTGTGTGTGCGTGCGCGTGCGTGTGTGTGTGTGTGTGTGTTTGTATTTTGTGTGTGTGTGTGTTTGTATTTTGCGTGTGTGCGTGTGTGTGTGTGTGTGTGTGTGTGTGTGTGCATGTGCATGTGCATGTGTGTGTATGTGTATGTGTGTGCGTGTGTGTGCGTTTGCGTTTGCGTTTGCGTGTGTGTGTGTGTGTGTGTGCATGCGCGTGTGTGTGTATGTGTATGTATGTGTGTGTGTGTGCATGCGCGTGTGTGTATGTGTATGTATGTGTGTGTGTGTGTGTGTGCATGCGCGTGTGTGTGTGTTTGTATGTGCATGCGCGTGTGTGTGTGTGTGTGTGCATGCGCGTGTGTGTGTATGTGTGTGCGTGTGTGTGCGTTTGCGTTTGCGTTTGCGTGTGTGTGTGTATGTGTGTGTGTGTGTGTGTGTGTGTGGCCGGATGCAGGCATCCTCACCTTGCCATTGTCCTTGTTGATGAACTCAATCTCGTGCTCCAGGGGGAAGTAGCTGACTGGCTGAGCCCAGCTAACAGGGGGCTGGACTGTCACTCTGAGTGCGTTCCCCTCCCGCTCACACGTCACCGTCTGGGGCGGATCGGGCTGGACTGGGGGGCAAGGGGGGGGGGGGATCAGACAGTGCTGTCTCTCTCCCTTTCCCCAGTACACATCTGTGCATTTACCCTTTCATCAGTGCACCTCAGTGCATTCACCCTTTCATCAGTGCACCTCAGTGCATTCACCCTTTCATCAGTGCACCTCAGTGCATTCACCCTTTCATCAGTACACATCTGTGCATGCACCCTTTCACCAGTACACATCTGTGCATTCACCATCTCATCAGTGCACCTCAGTGCATTCACCCTTTCATCAGTACACTTCTGTGCATTCACCCTTTCATCAGTACACATCTGTGCATTCACCATCTCATCAGTGCACCTCAGTGCATTCACCCTTTCATCAGTACACATCTGTGCATGCACCCTTTCACCAGTACACATCTGTGCATTCACCATCTCATCAGTGCAACCTCTAGTTGTTGGTTTTACATGTGCTAAATGTCTTAGTAAACTCTTTCTCAGGTAGAGTCCTGTGAAGTTATGAAACATGCGCTCACCAATATCACGCAGGTAGAATTGAATGGTCTTTTTCAGGTACTGATTTCTGTTCGCAGCCTCTGCTGTCACCACCAGGGCGGCGCTCTCCTCAGCGAACGGGGAGTAGGAGAGGGGCAGGGTGAACTGGAAATGGTCCTGTGCAGTGGGGGCATAATGCCATTGAGTGGGCTGCTGGCCGTAACTATGGGAGATGGGAGAGACAGAGAATCAGCATGGATGTTTTATGTAGCAGTGCGTTTGTGTGTGTATGTGTGAGTGTGTATATCTGTGTGTGTGTGCCTGTGTGTGTGTGTGTGCATTACCGATGGAAGCTCAGTCTGGCTGCAGTGAATCCGGATGCAGACAAACGGCAGGTGAAGGAACAGCTATACGTCCGAGTGGAGCAGGAGAGGGAGTCTGCAGAGAGAGAGAGACAAAGAGAGGGTGAGAGAGAGAGAAAGAGAGAGAGAAAGAGATCACTGAATCAGGTCTCCATTCCATGGATCCTCCTGTCATTTCTGTTACTCTCCCTATGTTCTCTGCTCTCACCTCTTTCTTCTTCCTGATCTTCCTCATCCTCCTCCTCCTCATCACTATCATAGGATTCCTCTTCCAGGAGCAGATAGGTGTGGTCCAGCTTGCGCCCCTCCCCCCAGCAGCTGTACTCCCCAGCATTGGGCGTGTCCAGGTCGTGTAGGAAGAGCCTTAGCCCAGTGATGCTGACATATTCAGACTCTTTCAATGTCTTCCCCTTCTGCTCCCAGGTCACCTGACCCTGGAAGTCCGTGTGACAGGTGAGATTAACGGAAGCGCCCTTCTGGCTGACCTGTACTGTGGACACACACACACACACACACACACAAACACGCGGTTTATTGATTTAATCGTAGGCCTGCAGCTGAAATGGACAATGCCAAGTGGTACGCCTGGTCATTGAAACAAAGAAAATGAAGCGTTCAAGGTGAAAATAAATGGAGTTGAGCCAGGCTTACTCTTTGTTAGTACACTATTAGTTGGAACAGAAAACTCCAGGGCTGAGAACCACTGGCTCAAAGCACCTGTCACCTGTCACCTGTCGCTTTGTGAAAGAGCAAAGGTGTGGCTCTCAGGTTCTGACTCTTACTTTTCTTGGGGAATTCATTCAGGCTACAGACCATGGAGATGCACACGGCCACAATCAGGGAAACCCAGGGTGACAGATACATCTGAGAGAGAGAGAGAGAGAGAGAGAGAGAGCCAGAGGGAGAGAGACTGTTATAACATAACCCTCTACCCTTATGTATGTGTGAGAGAACCCTAACCCTAACCCTATCCCTAACCCTATCCCTAACCCTATCCCTATCCCTATCCCTATCCCTAACCCTAACCCTAACCCTCTACCCTCTACCCTTATGTATGTGTGAGAGAAATAATGCCACCCATCCCAACAAGCAACAAAATGCCCCCCACCCCCCCACACACAAACAAATACACGCACACACACCCACACAAGGATTCTGTGTTTTGTCCTTTTTTTTTCCATACCGCAGATGACTGGGCTGTGTGCATAAAGGGGTTTTCCCTTGTTGTTAAATGCAAATTTGTTGGTTTTTTTTGTTTTTCTTTCTTTTTCTACAACAGATGAACGTATAATAAAGGTACAAAGTGACCTTTATGGCCAAGCAGTCATGGGGAAACTTTATATATCTTTCACAAATAGTCACTTCACATCACGATGACCACAGAGATGACGTTTGTTGGAGGTGAGACGCTGACACAGCTGGGTTGCTTACTCATGTGATACCACAGAGCACTACTGTACCACAGCCATCGAAAACCACACAATATCCCTCCAAGTCTGCTACGCCGCAAACACTGCTACAGGTGTATCCATAAACAACCCAAAAATGTTGGTGACAAACCCACTGAGTTTGAAGGGTCAATGAATCCTTCTCTGTCCACACTATTCCACACTAGAACATTCTCAGCGCTGATCCACTCTCAACAGAACGTTCTTCTCTCCGCACTGCTCCACTCTGAAAGAGCATTCTATTTCCACTCTAATGGAACATTCTGCATCTGAAAAGCTCCACTCGTACGGAACACTCCATATCCACAACGCTCCACTCTAACACAAGCTTCAACATCCACACAATTCCATTCTAGAGCATTCTATATCTACACAATTCCACACTGCTGTAGCTTATGTAAAAATATATTTCTCCTTAGATCTGTCCATTTGTTTTATTATTTCATTCTCATGAGGAAATAATGGTGTATCTGTTCACCCGAAACAAACACAGATCTTACTGGATTGTATACTGATTAAAAGTCACATAGGACCAGAAAATAATAAACCAAAACCTGTGAGATGAAAGTAGACAAACAAAATCTGCATTATCTAAAGTGTTCAGTAAAATGATAACATCACATTATCTGAGCTTTTTGTGTTATTTCTCATGTTGCCAAAACCTTGATATTGTAGCTTTAGATCTTGGTGGTTGCATGAAAGGCAATGCAGAGGACTCGTATCAAGATCTAACTGAGAAAAAGTTGACTTTTCCCATATACATTTCTCAAGAAAAAAAAAACCTGAGAAACATGAGACGTATGTCGTAGGTTCTATCTCCTGCCGATATGTTTTTGGTCTAAGAGAAATATAAAGAAGAGAGCACTCAGTGGCACTTTACTCATCCGTCTGACTGACTCAATAGCATGAATGACCCTTGACCCAGAACCAGGTGAATCTCTCAGCAATGATCACCTGAGATCTTCTTCTGTCATCAACAACACTGCGCCTCACTACATACAGGACCCCTCAGATACAACTGCAGTTCATGGCGCTATATGGTGCCATAAGTCCCAAATGACATGTGGAACATCAGGTAATTCCCATTTGGAGTTTTTCACACTCATTTAACATCAGACAAAATGCAAAAACAACTAAATAAAGTGAAACACGCTATCTACAGAGTTGCGGAGCAGTTTAACTACATGTAGATGAACTAGTTGTTTAATTATAGCAGTTTGCTGGTAGTTCAACCACATTCAAAATTGTGTAGTGGTTGTAGTTGTTAATTACTTTTTTGTTGTTGTCATTTTAAGGTGTAGTTCACTACAGGAACTACCAACTACCAACTACCAACCAATTTGCGTGACAGGATACTTTGCTCTACTATGGTTGCCGACAGTCGACTACCAATTGCCACACATTGCTGTTCTCCCCTTGTGCAAAAAAAAGGTACTGCCTGTGCACACACGTCATATCTGGGGAACGTGATGATACTTAAAAAAAAAAAAAATTATTTTGATACATTTCTCTTTAAGCAGCTTGGCTGCAGCTCAACTACTCTGACTGTGAAGTAACTGGTAGTTTGCACAACTGGGCATTCAGAGTAGTTCCCCACGCACCCTAAATGTGCTGTTGGTGAAAAAAAGAGAAGTACAAAAAACCAAATACTTATCAAAAAATAGTCATAATCTCCACTATACACATTACAATCAAATTTAAAAAAAATATAAGGATTATGGATAATA
The DNA here is from genome assembly GCF_018555375.3 of Anguilla rostrata. Lineage (NCBI taxonomy): Eukaryota > Metazoa > Chordata > Actinopteri > Anguilliformes > Anguillidae > Anguilla > Anguilla rostrata. Next base: position 39,705,403 of record NC_057942.1, on the reverse strand, counting down.
TATTTTAATGTTAATGTTCAAATAGAAAAATCACCATTTACCATAGAAATAATATTTACAAATCGTGTAAAATTGCTCTGCTCATTATTAGGTCTCCAAACATTTATTTATTACGTGGGAGAACTATTCAAGCTCGTGTAATGAATATTGAATTATACTGAAATACTGAATTAATTAATTCATTAAATTGAATGAATAGATCAATAAATCTAACTCAATCTGACAATAAATTCGCCAGAGCAAATAATTAGGTCCTGACATCCCTATAGACCCAACTCCCGTCCATACCTTGAGCTCTGCGCAGTCTTGTTCAGTTTTTTTGCGGAGTTGAGCGGACGGCTGTAGAATCGTAGCGACTGTGCCTCATCGCTGAGCGTGACACGCGTATATATCAAGGGTCCCACCTACACAGTGCCTATTAACACGAGCGCACGTGGGGCAAATTCCTAGAAAGTGTATTCGTGTCGCCGGGGCTGGGTGCGGGGAAATTTTAGGACAGATGTATGATATTCGTAATCGAAATTAATAAAGAAATTGCGTTTAATAATAACCCTTGAGCGTGCTATTTTCCCGTCTTTGAATTTTCTTTCTGCCATTAATGATATCGTGCCCATAATTTACAGTGTCCCTATTTCAAGTTCGTGTTTCGAGTCTGAAATCTGATCTGAAACCGTGGAAATGGATTTAGCACTGTACTAATTTGATTTCTAGCGATCCGCAAACAAATAGCCTACGTTAATAAAATATAAATCGCATCGAAACAACAGGACATGATACAACGCGACATCTTTGCTCCATTGGCTTTAATACATACATACTAATTTGGCGGGAAGTTGCGGTGTTGATGCGGTAGCCATTTGGATTTTATTCCATATTAATTTAAAATGCCCAGTTTGGGCGAACGCGGCAGGACCCGTTTGTAACTTTGTCAAATGAGTATTAATTATGAAATTATGTCACACTTTTGTGACTGAAATGAAGACAACAGAAAGTCCTCCCCGCCCCCCAAAACTAATTTCTGAAACGAATTTCTCTTCTTTACTGTACAAGGGGAATCCAGGACTGGAGTTAAACCTGCAGACACAGCAGCCCTCCAGGACTGGAGTTAAACCTGCAGACACCGTGGCCCTCCAGGACTGGAGTCAAACCTGCAGGCACTGTGGCCCTCTGGGACGGCAGTTTGACATCCGTGGTTCAGTCTACTTTTGGATATAAAATGGTGAACTTCCAGTCTTTGCATGATAATATTTACTCCACAAGGCCACCCAACTAAGACCAGCCAAATTATCCGGATTCAACATGGCAATCTGACTGGTCCCCTTTCATCCTGTCATGTACTGTACTGTTTAGTACTTTAGAGTAGTATATTAACAGTATATAAAATGTATTATTATTATTATTATCAGTAGTAGTAGTAGTAGTAGTAGTGGTAGAGGTAGTAGAAGTAGTAGTGGTAGCTGTTGCTGTATGCTGACCCAGTCACCTGCACAAGGTAAAGAATTTGTGGTGGTGCCTGTGGTTCGGTGAAACCAGTATGCGCCTGAGATGTTACAAGACTAAGCAAACCACTCTCAGGGCAGTGCAGTTTGCTGGCGCGCTGTGCACAGAAACTATGACGTGTCCTTTGGCACCGCTGGCCTCGATACTGAGCTCAAGTCACCGGACGCTATGTCGCAAAAAAAAAAACGTTGACACAGGAATTTGAGGCATCGAGAAAAGCGTTGAGTTTTCATCGCTTTTTGAGCTGTTTGGGCCGCAGACCAACCCTAAAAACCACTTCCCCAACCTAAACTCGCAGCCTGCAGGCTCATCGGTCAAAGGATAAAGGCTGTGGAACACTGCATAGCAATCCCACGGGCGGTGGCTTACTCCCCGACACAGCTCTTAGACAGGCCCCTGAAGCCTGGGATTTGAACCCGTAACCTTCGACATCACTGAGGTCAAAACAGTGGGACGGGGAGGGGAGGGAGTGGTTTGAGTACTGTTAGAACAGTGGTCAGTACTGTGTAGCGCAGTGGGTAAGGATCTGGGCTTGTAACCGAAAGGTCATAGGTTCAATTCCTGGATAGGACACTGCCGTTGTACCCTTGAGCAAGGTACTTAACCTGAATTGCTTCAGTATATATCCAGCTGTATAAATGGATGCAATGTAAATGCTATGTAAAAAATTGTGTAAGTCGCTCTGGATAAGAGCATCTGCTAAATGCCTGTAATGTAATGTAATGGTCTCCAACCCTGGTCCAACCCAGCAGGGTCTGCTGTTTTTCATAGTGACTCTGCACTTCGTGAATCAATTAGAGCAGTTGATTACACAGTTAACTCAACTCACCTGGTGTCTTGGGTCTCGACTGGGTGCTGATTTTAAGGTGAAAACAAAAACCAGCAGAACCCTGTAGCTCTCCAGGACCAGGGCTGGAGACCACTGTGTTAGAATATTCTGGGAGACGCCAGCCATTCCTCCAGTTCTTCTGTAGTAACACCATATGGCCCGAAGGGGGAGTGAATGCAAATAGTCCGATCTGCAGCATATTAACCTGAAAAAAAATATGCATAAACATCTTAAATCACTTTGAAATCACCGTTAATTCCCCCTTAAATGTCATAGCGTTCCCTAAAGTTACACCTGCCGGCAAGAGAACAACAGATGCTCTTCCATTGATCTTTTCAGGTGTTTCATGGTTTTAAATATGGGGAAGTCCCAAACCACCAGCAGTTCCTTTCGATGTTGACATTCAGGCACTCCACACACGCGCTTATCAGTCTCATATGCAAAAGACATCCCTTCGGACAGTGTTTCCCAACTGCAAGTGTGAACATGACGGTGACGATGATGATTGCCATATGATGTCATATTGCGGTATTTAACATACAGTCTCATTCAGAAAGACCTGCAAAGATTATGTTTTTTTATCATGGCGATGATGATGATGATTATTATTATAATTATTATTGTTGTAAGTATATTATTATTATTATTATTATTAATAATAATAATAATAATAATAATAATAATAATCATCATCATCATCATCATAATAATAATCATAATAATAATATGGTATTAATTTAGAGAGTAAGTCAGTGTGTTTAGAGTAAGGATCATGTTCGAAAGTTGGTCAATGTTAATAATAATCATAATAATAATCATAATAATAATATGGTATTAATTTAGGAAGAGCTAATGTCCAGTGTTGTTTTTAATGGAAGTAAAGGATCATGTTTGCTGAAGTGAGCTTGTGTCCAGATCTGCATCTTATAAGCATTATCAATCATGCACTTGACCGTATTGATCCTAGATCAGTGCTCCTATGTTTCATGAATATGGAACCAGAACCGTGAGTTACCCACACAGTACGGGCCAATCATAAGAGCCACGAACAGAGCCTCTGCGCCTCTGATCGAAGAAGAAAAAAGTGCATTATTAATGAACGATGGAATTAGTAAGGCATTTCAGTGTCCTTTATAAATAAGCATAAAGCTTAAATATTCCAATCGTTAAATCCTCTATGAGTTTCGGTTTAATGTGTGTAGATGTACTTTTTTTCCCTGGTTTCTTGTTGTTTTCTCACCTATTTTCATGAAACAGTTTTCCTGCTTTGTATCCCCCAACTGGCCGAAAGGGGGGGTTTTAATTTCATTTTGTGCACAAAATGTCCCTTAAGAAGTGCTGTGCCGTGGACATAAAGGGCATCATAGAAAGAGCCCACTGGTCACCACATTCAGACAAAGGAAACAGGAAGTGAAACTATCAAAGAGAATATGCTCAGTTCAACCACAGATGACAAGGGTGGGGGGGGGGGGGGGGGGGCAGTGTACGAGAAAAATTAGAGTATGAGGGAGGTGTTGGGAGTCACATACCCTTAGATGTGTGAGTGCTAGTCAGCTCTCATGCCTACAGCACCCAGGGAGGAAAGCCCCCGTCCCGTCCCGTCCCCCCCCCCGTCCCCCCGTCCCCCCCACCCCGTCCCTGCCCCTTATGGGCTGTGCCGGGACCTTCACTAGGCTCCGGTCCCAGATGGGTCCAATGACATTACGTTACAGGCATTTAGCGACTTTACATAGCATTTACATCCATTTATACAGCTGTATAGAAACTGAAGCAATGCAGGTATGATGGCAGTGTCCTACCCGAGAATCAAACTGTGGCCTTTAGGTTACAAGGCCAGTTCCTTACCCATTATACTACATTCACCACGACCACAACGACCATGCTCCAAACAAACACTGATGTTCAGTGCCTGAATCAAGCAAAACTAAAGCCTGCAGGCACTGTGGCCCTCCAGGACCAGGGTAGAGTAGCCCTACAGGCACTGCGGCCCTCCAGGACCAGGGTAGAGTAGCCCTACAGGCACTGCGGCCCTCCGGGACCAGGGTAAAGTATCCCTACAGGCACTGCGACCCTCCAGGACCAGGGTAGATTAGCCTTACAGACACTGCAGCCCTCCAGGATCAGGGTAGAGTAGCCCTACAGGCACTGCGGCCCTCCAGGACCAGGGTAGAGTAGCCCTACAGGCACTGCGGCCCTCCAGGACCAGGGTAGAGTAGCCCTACAGGCACTGCGGCCCTCCAGGACCAGGGTAGAGTAGCCCTACAGGCACTGCGGCCCTCCAGGACCAGGGTAGAGTAGCCCTACAGGCGCTGCGGCCCTCCAGGACCAGGGTAGAGTAGCCCTACAGGCGCTGCGGCCCTCCAGGACCAGGGTAGAGTAGCCCTACAGGCACTGCGGCCCTCCAGGACCAGGGTAGAGTAGCCCTACAGGCACTGCGGCCCTCCAGGACCAGGGTAGAGTAGCCCTACAGGCACTGCGGCCCTCCAGGACCAGGTTTATTATTTTTGTTGGACTCTGAGGTGGACAGAATGGCCTATTGTCCTTTAAACACACTGTAGAGCCCATCGTATTATGAACCAGACAAATATGACTCCATATAATTCTTTAAAAATCATCTCAGAAATTTCTGAATTACAGAGCTTTTAAAAATAAACAGTAGTTCCCCTTTTTTTTTTTTTGGCTGTTGTGACCATATGCCGTTTTGACTGTTATTAGCTGAGGAAGTGCTGTTCCCACCCCCCCCCCACCCGAAAAATGCACATCGCGACGACTCAAAGAGACTAAACGGATGCAGTGACGGCACAGTATGCGTTTTCTCAACTTCTCGGCTGGCAAATAACAGAGAAACGCGGTCCGTGACGAGCAGGGGTTTTTCACACGAACCACTGCGGCCACAGCGACTGACGCTGTCCCGTGTGACATCATCAATCAATAAATATCACTGAGACGCCGGATATGGGACTCTGATAAACCTCAGTCATGAGTGTAATAAATACTGCAGTGAATTCTGCATGGGAGAACACAAGTGAATTCTGCAGGTGAGACTACAGGTGAATTCTGCAGGTCAGATTACAGGTGAATTCTGCAGGTCAGATTACAGGTGAATTCTGCAGATCAGATTACAGGTGAATTCTGCAGATCAGATTACAGGTGAATTCTGCAGGTCAGATTACAGGTGAATTCTGCAGATCAGATTACAGGTGAATTCTGCAGGTCAGATTACAGGTGAATTCTGCAGGTCAGACTACAGGTGAATTCTGCAGGTCAGATTACAGGTGAATTCTGCAGATGAGATTACAGGTAAATTCTCCAGGTGAGATGGCAGGTAAACACCGCAGGTGAGATTACAGGTAAACCGTAGTTGTGTTTTGGTGCCCCCACAGACAGAAAGCGGCCCAGGCTCGGTGAATAACGCTTTCTCAGGACAGATAGCCAAAGGGGAAGCCATGTGTAGCCTGGAGGGAGGAGAATTAATATTTAACAACCTACGAAGGAAATGGTGTGACAAATGGAGGCTGTGTGTAGTCTGGAGAGAGGAGAATTAATATTTAACAACCTACCAAGAAAATGGTGTGACAAATGATAATATGTAATTTTAAGGCTTGCGTTCTGTCGCTTTGTTTGACTTTTTTCTCTTTTTTCCCCTCTCTTTTATCCGTTTGCTTTTGCGTGTCCCTTGCCTCTACTGTTGTTCATTTTGACTTGGTAGCTTCTTTATTTTTGCTGCTCTCGCTGTTGCCAAACGGCTATATGTATCGTCCAATAAAGGCTTGTTGAAACTCTCTCTCTCTCTCTACCCATCTCTCTCTCTTTCCCTTTCTCTACGTGTTTACGCATGGGGGGGTGAGGGGGGGGGGGGATGTAAATGAGGGGCAGACTGGCGGTACACTGGAGTGTGAAGGAGTTCCCCAAACGCTCAGGGGCTGGCTGAGCTGAGCTGTGAGCTCACACTGCTTTTAGTTTAACTCCGGTCTCTGTGGAATCCCCTTCTTTTCCCCTGAAGTGCACACCTCCAGGAACTGTGCTGCGTGTGAGCCTGTCTGCGTCGCTTTGGATAAAAGCGTCCGCTAAATAAATGTAATGTAATGTGTGTGTGTGTGTGAG
>NC_057942.1:39596470-39693970 GCF_018555375.3 Anguilla rostrata | reverse complement strand
TGCGGCAGAGACAGAGGTCATCTATCTGGCAAGCAAACAAAAACAAACACTGATGTACAGATGGACGTTTAAATACACTTACAGTGCAATTTCGCCTTCAGCAGACACGCGGGGCGACCTACACGTATTTGTTCAAATCAACCCGCGTACACAACTGTACATACTAAAGCATTTCAAGTAAAGTGCATTGAAAGAACACAAACGCCAAAACGGCAACGATAGCCAGACCGATCTACGATGCTCAGTGCGCGTTGCTGCTCAGAGTCCAAATCTATTCGTCTGAAGAGCGCCTCGACTTAGCTTCGTTACAAAGGGAATAATTAGCATTTATCTGATTTGGAATCGGGTCACGGTCCTTCAGTCGGGCCACGCGGTGGTGTTTCTCAATAGGGAATGAGATCACACATCAGTTACGGGGGGGGGGGGGCGTCTCTGTTAAAGATTATTAGCCGCCCGGGTTGAGGGTATAAAGCGACGGAATGAACGCCGCATGAACACATTCCCTGACTGTTAGCCATGTCGTTCAGTGGAAAATACCAGCTGGAGTCTCAGGAAAACTTCGAGCCTTTCATGAAGACGATAGGTGAGTGCCGCGTGTCCATAAATTTGGCAGGTTTTTTCCCCCTGCAAAATTACGGTACAAACCGAGCATCTGAGTCGTTATGTTGGTGTTGGTATTAAACAACGACACATTAAAAAATAGTAATTGGGGCTGTATGTCATGGGAAAAAAACAATGTGTAGCTTGCATCGATTTGATTGAATCTTAATTGACATTTGTTGTTGCGGATGCATGCCCCCTACAACTGAAAAGGAATTACAAAAGAAATTAAACTTGCTAACAGTGTTGCCAACTCTCTGATATCCAAATTTTCACAAAATGTTCCTCAACATCTTATTGGATCCCAATCCCTTGCGGAATGAGACCCAGTGACTTCTCAGGAGATTTTCCAGATTGGGACGTCCCAGCTGCAGAGCCAGGGGGAAATGTCAGAACAGAGCGTAGGGTCTGCTGTGTTTCTAACCACGTGCTCAAATTCTCTCTCCTTCTGACCCAGCTTTGCCTTCATCCTTATCTTCCTCATCCTCTCTCTCTCTGTGGCAGAGATGTCTGGAGCTGCAGTGTCCATGTGTCTGCTGAGCCCCGCCCCCCCCCCCCATCTCTTTAACGAAACTTGTGCTTTCTCAGGTCTCTCGGATGAGATGATTGAAAAGGGCAAAGACATCAAGAGCATTTCTGAGATCGAGCAGAATGGCGACCACTTCAAGGTCACGGTGACGACCGGGGCCAAGGTCATGGTCAACACCTTCACCGTGGGCCAGGAGAGCGAGCTGGAGATGTTGACGGGGGAAAAGGCCAAGGTGAGCAGTGTGAAAATTTGGGATCCCCTTACTGTAAAATGGGCTCTGCACTCCAGAGGTTCACAACACCCATAATTCAGAAAATAAAGCCCCATTAAAATTCAGCATAATTGTGTTAAGAACAGACCACTGTGCTTGGCCATAGAGCTGTGCTTGGCATGGCTGATAATTCATTGCATTCATTACTTATTACATTTTATGAGAGTACAGAATTGAACTGGAGAGTTTTTGAACAACCCCTCAACCCACCCAGAACTGCACGACAGCAGTGCCTGATCACGTTAGGAGTAGCTCTTCCACTTACAATGCGGCCCTGTGTTGAGTTTTAAACTCCTGCTAAACTCCTGGTGCTCCTAGCTGTTCCTGAAAGTCCCTGCATCGGTGTAGTAGTTACTGTTGACTGCAGTAGTTGACGCTGAGCTTGGAAACCTTTTGACGGTTCCCCAAATCGAGGCAAGACCATGCCAAGCACTTTTTCTGGGAATATTTATTCTCGTGACCTTCGACCCTGACCTTTGACCCCTGGCGTCTGCCTTCCAGGGCGTGGTGCGGCTGGAGGGCAATAAGCTGAAGGTCACGCTGAAGGGCATGGACTCCGTCACTGAAATGGTCGATGCGAACACACTCGTGACCGTGAGTATTGAGTCCGGCCAACGAGCGCTAACAGCTTTGGGGGTTCACCTCTCCCCCCTCTCCTCCTCTCTCCTCCTCTCTCCCCCCTCTCTCCCACTCGCCCACTCTCCCACTCTCGCTGTCTCTCTCCTTCTCTCCCTCTCCCCCCTCTCCTCCTCTCTCCCCCCTCTCTCCCACTCTTTGTCTCTCCCTCTCGCTGTCTCTCTCCTTCTCTCCCTCTCCCCCATCTCCTCCTCTCTCCCCCTCTCTCCCACTCTCTGTCTCTCTCCCTCTCTCTCCCACTCTCTGTCTCTCCCTCCCGCTGTCTCTCTCTGTCTCTCCCTCCCTCTGTCTCTCTCCTTCTCTCCCTCACCCCCCCCTCCTCCTCTCTCCCCCCTCTCTCCCACTCTCTGTCTCTCCCCTTCTCTCCCTCTCTCCCCTCTCGCCCTCTCCTCCTCTGCCCCCCTCTCTCGCTCCCTCTCTCAGGGTAGAGCTGGGGGTTAGGCCAGTGGTAACCAAGCCCCGTCCCTGGAGATCTACCGTCCTGCAGGCTCGGTATTTCAACCCTAATTTGACAAAGGCTGACTCTACCTCATTAGCAGCTGAACAAGATCTGTTGAATGAGGTGTGCTTTGTCTGGGTTGGGTCGGCAGCCAACTCACGCCTTGGAAAGGAGATGTGCAGTCAATTCAGCCAATCAACTCAAACGAGGGTCTGAACGCTGAAACCTTCCAAAAAACCAGCAGACACTGCGGCCCTCCAGGACTGGACCGCACGTGATTTAATGTCGCTGGCTAGCGAAAGATTCCACTCGTTTTAAATGGTTTAAATGGGTCTCTGGGCAAGACTGGAAGACTGAAAACCAGCAGCACTGCTGGCCTTGGGGGACCAGATCCAAGCAATACGTGAAAATTGCTGATGACATTCGTGATCCTGTCTTCTGTAGCCTCACAGTCACGGGATCCCAAGCTACGGGTCGGGACCCACCGGTTGATCATGAGGTTTTGGTTCACGTTCACCAGTCGAATTGTACGCCAAACTAGACGTGTCCATGCAGCTGATGTCTCCTAAAAATCCATATTTGCACATACAAGAAACAATTGACTCATTTAGCAGATACTTTTAGCCAAAGCAAGTCGGAGAAGTGTCTTCTGTGATTAGGTGCTTAGATGCTTTCCTCAAGTCTAGTGAGAATAGAAGGGGCCTTTTCTGTGCCTGAACCCTCCAATGGCAGCTGTAGGCAACAGAAAATGTACTTCCTCTATAGTAGGTTGTGGGCTCAGACTCCTTGCTTGTTCATTGGGGCTGTTTGAAGCTCACTGCTATTTGCTCCTACCTTGTACTGCCACTTCTATTCACTAGGTGTCACTGTTTCCTTTTATTTCAGACCGCGACGCTGGGAGGCATGGTTTACAAGAGGACCAGCAAGCGCATGTAGAAGGCCTTGTCTGTTATATTTAATAAAATTTGAAAAAACAAAAAAAGACCAAGTTTGTGGTTTTATTTCCCCCCACTTGTTAAATTAAGTTCCAATTTACTCACTATTGAATACTAACAGGATAAATCACTTTTCACACCATTGACACAAAGAACTTTATTTAGCCTAATTTCAATGCACATGCAGTATGGCTGAAAGACACCGTATCCTGCTCTCACAGCAATGAACTATCTTTACTTTTTACTGGTGCTCAGCTTCCAAAGTGCCTGAAATCTGTTCTTTTCACAAAGTGCTGTGTGTTAGTTTGAAATGTGGTCTGAGACCTGCGATCTAAGTCTGTTCAAAGTTTCAAATGTGTACAGAAAGAACTGCATCTCACCTAAAGACATGCGTGCAACCTGTAAGTAAAGTGAGCTGAGTACAGGTGCACATGGCACACCTGGGCCTCTCGGTACCTGGGGGTAGGGGGTAGGGGGTCATAGGAGTTTGGATCCCTGCAAACATCCCTCAGAACAGGGGACCTAATCCCAGTCCTGGGGCCCTGCAGCCCCTGCCTGGGTTCTTGGGTCTGAACCGGTCGCTGTATTTCGTGGTGACCACAGCAATTCGCAGGGCCTGCGGATCTCCTGGTCAGGACTGGAGACCCCTGTTTCCGAGGGTTGTCTATTTGTATCTGGGACAAGTGATTATTATTACTATTATGTGGTATCAGCGTAAGGTCTGGTGGGTATTTCCCAAAGCAGGACTATGGAATTGGCTGGATAACCAATACCCAGAACAGCTCTTCTTTTTAACTTCAGTCCATGTTCCAGATTTTGGGAGGGTTGCGGGTTTTAGTCAATGCAGTTATCCAGCTAACTCAGCAGTCCTGCTTTGCGAAATACCTCCCTGTTCAGAAAGAGAAGGGATGTGAAACTGTACGTCGGCGAGCCAGTCGATCTCTCTGGTTTGGGTTGTGGTTTCCCACGGCGGTGATGTCACTGCTTGCGGAACAGTTTCTTGACGCCCTCGGCCAGGGGCTCTGACATCATGGACATGGGCTGGTTCTTCAGCGCGGCCTCACGCATGCTGTGGTACACGTACTCGTTCTGCCGGAACATCCTCAGCTCCATCTCCGTCTGCATGCGCATGGCCTGCGGGCAGGGGTCAGGAGTCAGGGGTCAAGGGGTCAAAGGCGGGTACTCTGTTACCAATCGTAGCTTCCTGCCGTTTGAAAAGCAGAGCAGGCGGAAGGAACGCCTCGGTGGTGTCTCCGTCCGGTGGGTTGACTGAGTCTGGGGCGTGAGAGTGAGGCGTCGGAGAGAGATTGTGTGTGTGTGTGTGTGTGTGTGTGTGCGTGTATGCGCGTGCGCGTCGTACCTCCAGGTCCTTGGTGATGGGATGAGTGGGGCCATGTGTGATCAGCAGGATGCCGTAGGCCTTGCAGATCATGCCGTGCCCGACCTCGATCAGCCCCGCGTGCCAGTGTGTCACCCCCGCCCGCATGGTAGCCATGCCCATCTGGGCATTATTCGGGTGGTAAAGCTTCCTGTTCGGGGAGGTAAAACAGCCTCTCTCAATTCAGTCCAAGGATGACTTATTCTCTGTGTTCTCTCTCTCTCCCTCTCTCTCTCTCTCTCTCTCTCACACACACACACACACACACACGGGTGTGTGATACTCACATGTACCCCTCCACCATCCTGCGGGCGTATCCAGCCGCCTCCTCGAAGAACTGCAGGTAGGACAGCACCTCACTGAGCGTGCTCAGTATGCGCAGCAGGTACAGGTGAGTGTCGGCCAGGACGGGCTCCTGCCTCTTCAGACACTCCCTGCACAGCTTCACTACCTGAGAGAGAGAGAGAGAGGGGGAGGGGGGGGGGGGGAGGGGGGGAGAGAGAGGAGGGAGGGGGGGAAGGGAGAGAGAGAGAGAGGCAGAGAGAGTTAAACAGAGAGAGAGATGGAGGAAGTGAGACCGAGAGAGAGAGAGAGACAGAGAGAGAGAGATGACAGTATTATGATTATAATCCACAGAATGGCCATATGTACAGATTCATAATGCAGATATGAGGTGTGTGTGAACTGATGGTGGGACGGGTGAAGGGGGTCGGGTAAAAGGAGCGCTTTACCTCGTTGTACTTGCCATCGAGGCGAGCCTGGTCCAGCTTCTTGATCGTCTCCAGGCTGAACTCCGTCACCTCCTTCACCAGCTCCTCAGATGGCTGGGCGGGCGGGCGGGCGGGCATAGAGAGAGAGAAACCATTGCAAGGGATCATGGGAATGCCAACACTCTCCACACCCCTCAGTGGCCCTCACCTAGTCTGTGCTGAAAGGTCAACGGTCAGGGGTCTTTTTGGGCAGAGGTTTCAACAAAGCTGTTCTCTGCACTGACTAGATAATCAATTCCCCCAGATTAGGCATGGGGATGGATTTATGTCCAGAAGGATGGAGCCAGGCCCAGCTTATCTTAATATAACATTGAAATCTGCAGGAGAGGCACTATATGTGATTGGCTGTGGACACGCACCTCTTACCTTGACAAAGTTAATGGCACTAGTTAATCATTTATGTATTGTCCATGTTAGTTAGCTACTGAACAATCCTCTGACTGATAAGTTGCATTTTCAATGATCTCATTTGTGTCAAAGGCCAGTCTATGATCTTTTTAATGGAGTGTTGCACATTGCATGACTATAAACCTTTTCAGTACAGTTCTGCTCATGTATGCATGTGTGTATGAGAAAGTGTGAGTGTGAGTGTGTGTGTGTGTGTATCTGTATATGTAACCTTTGTGTAAGTTATAGTGATTGACAGGCTGTCGCTACATTACTGGCTGAGTACGGTCACTACACCTGAGCTGCCAGTGGCCGTGAAGCGCACACACAGGTCATGTGACAGTGTGACCCCGCCCCACCTTGTTCTCCTCCGTGTCCAGGCTGGCCATCATCAGGTCGTCCTTGATGTGCTCGGTGCAGTGCTGGCAGGTGCAGGTGAAGTAGTACTGCTGCTTCAGCAGCTGCTGGCGCTCGGCGGACACGTTCAGGAAGTCCACGTACGACACCGTCACCTCCTCCCCCTCGCTGATCTTACCCAGAGCGCGCAGCTCTATCCTGAGAGAGGGGTAGGGGTGGGGGGGAGAGAGGGGGAGAGGGAGGAGGGAGAGAGGAGGGGGAGAGACAGAGAATGGGGGAGAGGGCCGAGAGAGGGGGAGAGCGGGGGGGTGAGAGAGGGAAAGAGAGAGAGGGAGGGGGGTAAGAGAGAGACAGAGAAAGGTAGAGAGCATGAGAAAGAGAGGGAGAGAGGGAGAGAAGAAGAGAAAGAGATGGATGGATGGAGGCAAACGACTTTAACAGGAAGTTACAGAGATGAGGGAGGGAAAGAGAGGAAGAAACCCCTATCTCTTTCTTTCGCTCTCCCAGTCTTTCACACGTGAAGGAGCTGTTGACCCCGCAGACCTGTGGGGTAACGGCTCTGCTGAACGCAGCGGTCGCAGGGCAAACGCAGGCAGGATGGAGCAACCGCGAGATGACAGGAAGTGATGTCACTCAGGTCAGTCTACGTGGGGGCGGGAGCAATGGAATGGAGTGGTGGGCAGGTGGGGGGTGGGGGGTGCGGGTGTGCCACGTGAAGGAAGTGGGGGGTTCTGTTTTTGGAGTTTTTACGGGGGAAGGGGGGGGAGGGGAGAACCCAAACAGACGCACCTCTTTTGAGAGTGAAACATAGTGCTCACGGCCGACTGACTGAAAGACAAAACCACAGCAGACCTTACAGCAACCCTACTCACACCCTAACTCTTCCTTTGCACCATCCTTGATGCCACCACTTAGCCCCCACCCCTCTGTCTTTTGGTAGGAAGTGACACATGTCCTTCCACCACCTTTGCCCCCTGTCATTGGACAGGTAGGCCTGGTCCCAAATTACCTCCTAATCACCCCGCCTGCACACTAACGCTCATTTTGCGTATTCGCGTGAGTCGCCATCTTGTACGAGCGTTGTCCCAGAACTGAGCGAGCCAGGGGTAGTCCCCCCAATAATGAGAAAACAAAAGCGCTGGCTTAAAAGTGAGTGCTGACCCAGCATGCATTGCTTTGCTTAATGCCGTTATGAGAGTCCTTAAAGCACGGCAGAGCTAGCCATGTTTAAAATGTCATTATGACTGCCAGTGGTGTGCCTGTGGCAACCCCGGTCCCTTTCGTTAGACAGGAAGTGACACGCGCGGTGCGTACTTTCCGTGGTTGAGGATGACGGTGCAGTTGGGCCAGCAGTCGTGGTTCACCAGGCACAGATTCGGAAACAGACCAACGCCCACTGCCTGGATGCCTCTTTGATCGCTCACCATAAACCCATTGCAGTTTACCTGATTAGAGAGAGAGAGAGAGAGAGAGAGAGGGAGGGAGAGAAAAAGAAAGAATGGAGAGATTGAGGCATATTCAAAGGAGGAGGAGAGGGGTGTGAGGAGGAGGAGAATGAGGATGAGGATGAAGAGGGAGACACACTGACCACTCCGAAGATGTGTGAGATGTCGTCCACCCTGTACTGCTTGCTGTTCCGTGGCCAGTAGTCCAGGAAGTTGTGAATGTCCACCTTGAGCTCCTTCAGGTCGTCCTCTGCCATGTCCGACACGTGGTCCTCCAGGTCTGTCAGGGTGGTCAGCTGCGTGTCCGACGCCACCTCCCCCTCCTTCTCCACCCGCCACAGGATCCGAGCCGCTAGCCTGCGGGACACACACACACACACACGCCATCAACACGCTCACACACCGCACGTCCTCTTCGTCCTCCCTCTTCCCTCCTCTCCCTCCTCTTCCTCCCTCCCTCCATTCCTCCTTCCCTCCCTCTCTCCCTCCTCCCTTTCTCCCTCTCTCACCCTCCCTCCCTCCCTCCATTCCTCCTTCCCTCCCTCCCTCCATTCCTTCCTCTCCTCCTCTCTCCCTCCTCTCCTCCCTCCCTCCCTCCCTCCTCCTCCCTCTCCTCCCTCTCCCTCCTCCTCCTCCCTCCCTCCCTCTCCTCCCACTCCCTCCCTCTCTCTCTCTCCTCTCCCCTCTCCCTCCTCCCTCCCTCCCTCCCTCGTCCTCCTCCTCACCATTTCTCTTCCCTTGCCTAGTCTTGACGCTCCCGCCACTCCCGTGCTTGGTTTCCGTCGCCCCACCGCGTGCTCGCCCTGCCGGCCCAGGTGCGGTCGCAGTACTGCGCAAACTTGCACTGACCGCAGCGCTGCAGCTTCTGCTGCCGCCGGAAACAGCTGTGGCACACGTGATCCACCATGCTGCGGGGAGAGAGAGAGGGAGAGAGAGAGAGAGAGAGAGAGAGAGAGGGGAGGGAGAGGGAGAGAGAGAGTCAGAGAGAGAGAGAGAGAGAGAGGGGAGAGAGAGAGAGAGCAGAGAGAGGAGAGGAAGAGGAGAGAGAGAGAGAAGAGAGAGAGAGCGAGAGAGAGAGAGAGAGAGAGAGAGAGAGAGAAGAGAGAGAGAGAGAGAGGAGGGGAGAAGAGGAGAGGAGGAGAATGAGAGAGGGAAGAGAGAGAGAAGACAATTATAAGGCAAAAAAAATATCCATGTTTTCTCAAAGCAGTGACAGAGGGAGGCGGGGCATTGAATGAGGGAGGAGGGGCAATGATAGAGGGAAGAGTGGCAGTAACAGAGGGAGGAGGGGCAATGATAGTGGGAAGAGTGGCAGTAACAGAGGAAGGCAGGGCAGTGACAGAGGGAGGTGACTGACACAAGCACACACACACAGACACACACACACACACACACACACACATTCCTGAAGGCAGAAACAAATGACCTTGAGACTGTAAAACACACATGTCCATCAGCGGTGCTCACAGGTTGCTGTACAGGGTGAATGAGGACAGGAACTCGTCTCACTCAAACACAGTCTATCCAATCAGAGCGCGGGGTATTTACGGCTATTACCGACCAACTCACTCAAGGTTTCATGGGCTGATATTGACCCTGTGGGTGCGTTTGCTGTTTATTTGACTCCTGCAGTAAAACTGGAGCGTTTCCATTACGGGACAAAAGGTCCAAAATGTTAGTGAGTTGCGTGGTTGCAATCAATCGTTTTTTTATTCCTCAGTGTTTTTATCTCGCTCGTGAAGCCATGGCAGAACTTCAGCACTGGCTTGGACAGTGTTCCTGCACAGCCAATTTGTGCTTTGATTGAACGGACCCCCAGGGTTTCGGGCAGCCAAGGGGGGACTCCTGTACCTGTTTGAGAATGCTAGAACAGGTCAGGCACAGGTGGGCTAATGCGCTGGCCTGCTGTCAGTCTGGACTCCCGTCTCATGGCCTCGCCACTAATGCAACTGCCAAATACCATAGATAAAAATGTCATAGATCCCCCTCCATCAGAGCACCATAGATATCCTGTGACTAAAAACACACCACAAAGCTGCTTGATGTTAGTGCAGCTTTTGAAATTAGCGATCAAAGCGCTCTCACTGAAGGGCTAAGGCCGTGGGTGGGTCTTGCAATACAGCCTTTTCATCTTGTCTCTCTGATGGGACTTTCTCATTCTCTGTAAGTGACCGTTTTGTCATCTTCTCCTCCCCATCCATGCGGTGTCCCACAGGGCTCAGTTCTTGGGCCTATCTTTTTTTTACTATTCATACGCTTCCTATTGGTGAGATTAAGAGCTTCACCATTGTAACATGGAAGATACTCAACTGTACCTCTCCTTTAAACCTAATCAGCTAGACGGGTTTCCTTTCTCGCAAGACTGCTTCGCTGCCATTAAAGGTTTGGATGGCTAACAATTTCCTACAGGCAAACTGTGATAAAACCGAACTTCTTATCGGCCCTGATAGCATGAGATTCACGGTACGTTTGAACTTCGGCTTGCTAGCAGATCTTATGCAAGATCTCGCTCTAAGAATTCACGAGTCATGCCGGACGAGCACATGAGCCTTGATCGGCGTGTAAAGACAGCGACTCCTTCCCGTTTTTTCATCTTAGAAATATTTCAAAACTTCAAAAAAAAACTGGCATCTCCCATTAAGAACTTGAATCAGTTACCCATGCTTAAACAACAATCCATGCGTTTCATACTGGCTGAATTATTGCATTTCTCTTTTCAGCGGCCTCAGCAAATCAGCTCTGGAGAAACTACAATTAGTTCAAAATTCCACAGCAAGTTTCCTCCGTAGGACAAGCCACACAGCTCCCATTATTCCCGCTTTGGCCTCTCTGCACTGGCTACCAGTGAAAAATAGGATTGATTTTTTATAATATTGCCAGTCGCTTTCAAGGCACACCATGACCTGCCTCCCTTTTACATTTCTGATCTCCTGTCCCTGCATCTCACTAGCAGGACTCCTGGGTCACCAAGTGTGTGTGTAAGTATGTGTGCTTATGTCAGTGTGTGCGCACGTGTGTAAATAAGTATGTGTATATAAGTATGTGAGTGTGTGTATGTGTGTATGAGCATGATATGTGAATGTGTGTGTGAAGGTGCATGTATCCGAGTGTGGGCAGTCACATGTGCGTGTGTAAGTGTGCGTGCGCATGTGCGTGTGTAAGTGTGCGTGTGCGTGTGTAAGTGTGCGTGCGCATGTGTAAGTATGCGTGTGCGTGTGTAAGTGTACGTGTGCAAGTGTGCGTGTGCGTGTGTGTGAGTCGGTCGGGTCTGTCCCTACTTGTCGAAGACGACGGCGGCGAAGCTGGGCTCAGAGAACAGCACGTCCCCGGCCCACAGCTCCTTGGCGGCCCGAAGGCCGCGACCCTTTCCCGGGGAGTCGAACACTCGCACGCTCTCCATGTTCCTGTCGTGGTTCGGAAAGACCCCCTGTGCCCCTCGGTCCTCCAAATCAAACCCCTGCTCATTCCACAACCCCAAGTCGCCACCCCCCACCCGTCTAAAATAGACTCCTGTCCTGGGCCGTACCACCTCCGGAGCAAACGTGGGGGTGGCTGGGGGGGTCCTGATGTGGAGATAGATCAGGGGGGAGGCGGAGGGGCTCTGAGGGTCTCCCACTCTGGGGGGGGGAATTAGACTGTCCCGTCTGTATTTTTATCGGCCAGCTGTTCCTGTTCATCTGGGCATGGTCTGCCCAAGCGTTCCTCTACTCTCTCTTTCACTCTTTCCCTTTCGCTCTCCTTCTCGCACTTTCCCTTCCTCTTGCTCTCACTTTCTCCAGTTTCCTTCTGGACTCCTCTACCTCTTTCTATTTGCCCCTCCTTTTTCTTTCTTCCTTTCTTCCCCCCCCCCCCCCAAAACACTCTGTTTAGCAAGTTTTCCTTGGATATCTACCCCCCCTTTACAGTTTTAATAAAACGTTTTTTAATAAAAAATTTAGCTTTTATAGTAGCCATTCAGTTCTGAGGCTTCCAACTGGCCAATTATCATTTTAGCAACTGTCTGCATCTGCATCTGCATCTACAGTCTGTCTGTGTTTACCTTATTTGTCTGCGTGTCTGTTTACCATCTGAGTCTGTGTTTAGTACCTGCGTCTGTGTTCATCATCTGTGTCTGTGTTTCCCGTCTGTGTCTGTGTTCAACATCGGTGTCTGATGTCAGTGTAGAGTAAGGACAGGGAAGGCTTTAGCTGAAATGTCTGAGTGAACACAACGGAAAAGCACACAGATTATCTTTGACCTCTAACAGAGGTCAAAGGTCAGAGGTCACCTGCACCTTCCACAGCCTGTGAAAGTCCCTTCCCTCATAAAGTAAGTGTGAGTTTGAGTAAGGCTCAAGTATTTCCTGTTTGGTCTTAAATACAGTTTACAGTTTTCTGCGAACATTGAAACATGAAAAGTGGGTAGATACAACAGACTAACCACACGGTTGGCTCTGTATTCTTTAGCTACAGACTGCACACACACACACACACACACACACACACACACACGTGCACAAATGCACACAGGTACTCACCCACAACACAGGGCATCAGTTCTTGCTTCAGTAGATTTAGGACTGTTGCTTGTGTTTATTTCCTGCATGTCCAAACATCTACTGCCATCTACTGGTTAGAAATGTGCATTGCAGGCTGAGTAGCAGTAGGTGGATCAGATTGGCAGTGGTGGACGGGCTTATTGTCATCACAGACATACATACACACCCCAAGAGCAGCGCCACATG
Organism: Anguilla rostrata; assembly: GCF_018555375.3. Lineage (NCBI taxonomy): Eukaryota > Metazoa > Chordata > Actinopteri > Anguilliformes > Anguillidae > Anguilla > Anguilla rostrata. Next base: position 39,681,500 of record NC_057942.1, on the reverse strand, counting down.
AGTTACAACATGTGTTTGTCACGTTCGCAGGTAGCAGCAGCATCATTAAAAATCTCATCATACAATGGTGAGTATAAAGATGGAGTACTGTGGGCTGCAAGTTTAAGTCCTGATAGGTGATAGGGGCAAAGCAAACCCAGATACTCAGCTTGCGCCCCATCAGTTGGTCACCTTGGACACAGCCGTGAGAATCTCTGGGGAAAATTTTACGTTTTAAATTTTAAATAAATTTGTTTTCCCAAATATATTGTTGCCAATGGCATATACCAGACTTTCAGAAAAACAAAATCAAATATTGCCTAGTTCTGGATGATATTGTATGCAGTATATCCCTGGTTATATTTGGATCATTGCAATTCATTCAGTATTTTTAGTGTATCAAATACACACCTGATTTAGATCCATAAAATATGACATCACACTTTAGACATGCTTTCATACACAGTACTAGTGTGCTAAGTAGCCAGGACTCTGCAGACTGCAGGGGGTGTCTGATTGAGGTGTGAAAGTGCAGTTTCGTTAAGATGGGGTTCCTTAACCACGGGTTGGTCATTTTAAGGGCACTGACTGCATAACTGTGCTAAGCGGATTGGATAATGAGAGGTTGCCTGCTTCTGTTTTGCTCTAGTAAAAGAGGTACATCTGGTACTCTCCTTGGGTATTCTAAGTACCCAGCTCTGTTTGACAACAAAAGCATTCATGTTTAACGCTGACTCCTTTCTTGCTGAGGCTAAGTGATCTTTTCAATAGAGCCTAGAGATGAGCGTGTTCCAAATATGTGCTCATCTCTCTCCCTCTCTCTCCCTGTTCTACAGCACAAGCACTTTTACCTCTCTCCATCACATGACATGAGCCAAGCTTCACATTGGATGGAGCACATCGCCATAGCAACTGTGACCCACTGTAAATGGCATCAGTGAATTTGTGAATGGAGAAGGAAGGCAGGGTTTTGGAAGATTTCCTGTGTGTGCGTGTGTGCATGTGCATATGTGTTTGTGTATGTGTGTGTGTGTGTGAGTGTATGTGTTTGTATGTGTGTGGGTGCGTGTGTGTTTGTGTCTGTGCGTATGTTTGTGCATATGTGTGTGTGCATGTGTATGTGTTTGTGTATGTGTGTGTGTGTACGTTTTTGTGTGTGTACTTGTGGTGTATGTGCGTGTGTGTGTGTGTGTGTGTGTTGGTGTGTGCATGACTGGGAATTCCAAACTCAAGAGATGTGTGGAGAAAAATTCTAAATATCCCTTCAGAACACTCTCATCATCAGATGCTGTATCTCAGGATGATATAACTCAGAAGACGTACCTCTCTCTCTCCACCTACACATCACATGATGTGCAAATAAATTAATAAATTGTTTTTGAACACTGCAATTTTGTAAACAGGTTTTCCACAGTCCATCACATTTGGACGAGCAAGGCCAGTAGTTGTGTAAGCACAACAAGACCCAAGCCGGGCGTATATTTGTATTATAGGTGTCTTTCCTGAAGACCTTGACCTCGGTGAGATCAGGCAAGTTTCCGACTCGTATCCCAGAGTACAGTACCGTTCCAGCACCGCGGTCAACAGGTACCCTCTCCTGTCGAAAACTCCCTCGCACCTCCTCCCTCTTTCAATCCTGTGTCCCTCTCTTTGCCTCTCTCATCTCTTCATCTTTCACCGCCGTTTTTTTCCTCTACCTTCGTTCTGACTTAATTAGCCTGACAAACCAAAGAAATGTCTCAAACAATATGGAATAAGCAGTGTGTCATAAACCATATGGGGGGGGGGGGACTGTGTCATAACCCTTATGAAATAAGCAGTGCTATAGACTAATATATAAAATCTGTGATCCAGGGACCTTTTTTACTCCCAGCAGTCCCTACAGTTTGAAAGGGGGGAGCTGAGGAAGCGCAGCGATATGGTGGGCACCCGGTGCGTCACGGCTAAGGAACTAATGCAGCAGCGAGCCAAGGAATCCCAGCCTGCCCGAGGTGAGATGAGGTCATCCTCGCGCTCCGGTTATAATGTGCTCAGAAGGGCCAGAAACGAAACGGCCCACAAAGAGTCCAAGCGCGCATCACAACCACGCCGAAATACTCCAACGCATATTACCCACATACGCAGAATTACTCAAGCACGCATTGCACACACACACACACACACACACACATATGGACACAGAGAAACACTCAAGCACACATTACGCACAGAACTCAAGCACATTTTACACCCACACACCGCAGTGCTTTTTCAAACGCTACTGGAGTATGGAACACAGGTACATAGACGATGTGGTCCAAAAGACAGACATCGTGTACAGACACCGTGGTCCAGGAAACCGGTCACGTGACGGGACTGAGGCAATGCGGCGGCGGCGCAGGCGCAGTGAGTCTAATCGGGAGGGAGGGAGGAGGTGTTGGCGTGCGCCGGGAGGCGGGACTGAGGTGGGTGTGTGGAACAGCTGATGCTCTCTCCATCATCCGATCGCAGCCACGGGCGACAGCAGCTGCGTTCGGAGCGACCTGCACGCACACCGCCTTCGACAACCGCCCTGCAACCTCCGAACCGGACCGGACCTCGGACAGTCGGCGAACCGGGACCGACCGTGGAAATTGGAATCACGCATCGCCGACGGTGGTGGTGAAACCAGTGAGTACACTAATGAGCGCGGAGCAACTGGACAGGGTGTCAGCTGGTGCAGAAATGCATAACCGTGAAACTGCCTTTTCGTTCCATTTGAAAATATGGACCGCTTCGTTTTCGCTCTCCAACAGACATTGCAGCGGCGCTGGTGATGAGGAATAAAGCTGATGCTCTAGGAGGGAGAGAGAGAGCGAGAGAGGGAGAAAGATATATCTTGTGTGTAGATGGGAGGGAACGCTGTATTTGTTAATATTACCCATCCGAGTGTAAGTAAAGAAAATGACGATGTAAAGATGATGGAGATATGAAAACGTCGCAGTGTGTGTATGCGTCTCTGTGTACGTGTGTGAGAGCGATTGTGATTGTGGCGCGTTCTCTCTCCCGGATCGAGGCACCGCGAGCGGCTGAGCGGTGGTGGTGGTCGGCGACACGCATTATGTAATGCGTTAACGGGGAAAAGACGGAGGAGAAAAAAAAATAGACCCGTTCATTCCTCCTCCCTTGCGGCGTCCTCTCTTCTGTTTTCGCGTGCCGTGTGTTAGGCCACCGTGGGGTCTGTGCGCCAGGATTACTGCCGTCGTATCGCATGTGTGTTTCACCGTGAAATTACAGACTGTGTATGTGTGCGTGCGTGTATGTGCGTGCGTGCATGTGCGCGTGTGTTTTTGCAGTGTGAGTGCATTAGTGTGTGCTTGTGAAACGAGAACGTTGAACAGTTATTTTGTAAGGGATGCTCTATCTACTGTGCATACGAGATGCAGCATGTAGTAAGCAGTGAGTGGGGCGATCAGCGTGTAGTAAAAAACGTGTAATGGGGGCAGTGTGCTGGAGTGGTTGTGTAAGGAGAGCATAGTGCAGTAGGTAACGTGTGAGTGGAGGAGTGTGTAAAAAACAGCAGTGTGTAGTAGTAAGTGTCCCGGTGTGTAGTAGAGGATGTGTAACGTCAGCAGGTGTGGTATCATTGTGGTTTAGTCACGCTGTATTGGGGACGGGTGTGAAAGCCGTGTCTTGGGCAGTGGATATTTTAGACGATCAGGTCTGAGGGGCAGGGAGCTGGGCCTGTGTACAGTGCTATGGGTGGGTGAAGAACTGCGAGCTGTAGCCGACATGGTGAAGGTTACTAAGATACCGTTGCCATGGCATAGGGAACAAGGTAGGATATTTTTAAGAGCAGTGACAAGCTGTACATTTATGGGACTAACTGCAGAGCCTGCAGGGCAGATTTTGATGTGAAGCACGCAGCAGACTGTGTCGGGTAGCGTACTGTGTTGTGTACACACACGGAACATACTACGGATGTTTCCGGAATGGAAGTAGAATTCTCACAGACGGAGCACACGAGGTTTGGGGTGACCCCCGTGTATCACTAGAACAGGCTGATTCATGAGAAGGATGCACACACACACACACACACACACGTATATACATACACACACATACAGGAGAGTTACGACCATCGCCCTTCTGTTCAGCAATACAAAAATACTCCCCTTTTCACTGCCACGTGCTCTGGTAACATTGTGTGCGTCTGTGCATGTGTGCGTGCCTGTGAGTATGTGCATACCTGCGTCTGTGTATACGTGCGTCCGCAATACGTGTACGGTGCACGCAAAAAAAAATCTTTAAGGAGCGTGTTTGAGAATGTGTGTGTGTGTGTGTGTACTTGTGTGTGTGTGTGTGTGTGAGAGAGCATGCGCCCGGTGAGCAGTGTGGAAGGGATGACGTAATGCTTGTAAGACAGCAGAGGAGAGAGAGGAGGCAGATCGTAGAGCGAGGACACATGGCCACAGGCTGGACACCTGGGGTGGGGGGAGAGTTGGGGGGGGGGGTGGCAGGGGCAGGGGGTGTTACACTATGCTGAATTTTGGGACCGAGGGGTTAACCCAGACAGCCCAGGCTTCCCAACCCCCTCCCAGCCAGCCAATCAGAGGGCAGCCTCCCTAGGTACAGTGCAGGTGAACTGAGCTAAAGAGAGAGAGAGAGAGAGAGAGAGAGAGAGAGAGAGAGAGAGAGTGAGGGAGAGAAAGAAAGAGAAAGCAAGAGAGAGATGCAACTACCTGCCATAGCATGCGAGACAGTGTAGGAAACCTGTTCAATGCTGGTGCAAATGCTGCAGTTGCATAAGTCATTCAATTTAATGTATCTATTTTTTGTTAAAATGTATAATTATATTCTTTTGTTAAAATGTATAATTATATCGTTTAATTGCAAATAGCATTTGCACATTATTTGACACCGTATCGTATTGCACATTTTTAATTGTGTGTGTTATGTCAAAAGCATACCATTGGTGTAAGTTTTAGTATATATATATTTGGTAATATATTCTAATGTGCCATGCAGTGAAGCATTTTTTAATTTAAAGGGGGGGGGGAGAGCAAGAGAAGGGGGGTGTGGAAAAAAGCCAGGGAAAGACAGAGTGGCAGAAAAGAGAAATGTTTTTTTCGTCTCAAGGCCGCCATTTCCACTTGCGAGGAGGGTAGTTCTGGGATTAATAAAATCTAATTCAACGACCTCCCTCTCACTTCTCTTAGTGAGCTTCCATGTGTGGCAGTTCTGTCTCTGAGACAGATTCACTGGACATGCGTATGGAGGCATGACTCAGGCTTGCAGTCTATGACATGCTTGCGCATGGTGTGAGGGCAGGTTCACTGGGACGGTGTGTATGGGACAGGTTCACTGGGACGGTGTGTATGGGACAGGTTCACTGGGACGGTGTGTATGGGACAGGGTCTATGGGACAGTGCGTATGGGACAGGGTCTATGGGACAGTGTGTATGGGACAGGGACAGGGTCTCTGGAGACAGGGTCTCTGGAACAGTCTGTATGGGACAGAAAAAAAAAAATTCAGGAAAAAGATACACTGCGTTCTATAACCCAGACTTGAACCGCAACAAAATAATTACTCCTGTTTGTTTCTTTGAGCCAAACGTCTGTCAGTGCCTGCCATACGTGTTGTTTATTGATCATATTCACACAAACGTTAGCATCACAAGATTTCAAAGTAAAAGTGTGTCACAAGATGTCACGCTCTGGCTAGCTTGCTCAACATGAGTAAATTAAAACAGAAATCACTCAGATTTTTTGCCACCCAGGCAAATAATATGTTTTAAAAACTTCGGTTTTGATCCGAAGGCCAAAACATTACTTGTAGCCCATTTAATTCAGCTAATCCCACTATTTCATCCTGCTCCTGTCATAATAAAATTATGAGCGACATACATTTATTGCATTATTATTGTATGTTGGCATATTGTGGTAAAAATAGTTACTTTTATCACGACGCAATTCATTCCAAAGATGCAGCATTCCATGGGCTAATGTGACTAGTCTTGCAAAACTTTGAGAATATTCAGGGGTGGAAACTTTCCATGGGAATGAATGGGAATATAAGGGAATTAACTGGAATAAAAGGCAAATTGTGAAGGTTATTTGTGAGGGTCAAGTCTCTAAAGATGCTTCATTTTTTGTGGGGAGGGGGGCCTACCTCAACGGGCCTCATTTGATGTGTAATCAACTGAGACTTTAACAAAACGCAGATATGTGTACATATGGACAGATCTCTCTATGTGCCTCTCTCTCTCGCTTTCTCTCAATCAGCCGCTGTCAATTCAAATTCAAATTCAAACTGAACATTATTGGCTTGACAACATGGAAATTAACAAATTGTGTTTACAAAGCAGTTCGTTTACAAAATAGACAAAATAGGCAAGCGACAATGTAGACAATGCTGCACACACGCACACACACACACACACACACACACACACCTCAGGTCATTGCTGTCTACTGAACATTTTTGTTTGTTCTCTTCAAACAGGAGTGGGTTTTAACTTGAATGTTTCTTTTGTTATGAAGCAGGGCTTACATAATGTTCAAATTACTTTGAAGAGCATGGCCATGCACATAAATACATGTGCATACTGCATATAATAATTACATATAGTGTACAGCTGCTGGGGTTTGGTCTCCAAAATACAACCCCCTCTATCTTGGGATATGGTTTTGATTTGCTTTATAATATTGACCAAATACTGTAACAGCAGTGTAGTGGAGCTCAAATGGCGCTGGTTGGCATTTTTGTGTTGGTGCAGATGTCAGTTTGTGTTTGACTGTTAGTGTGAGTAAGTTGGTGTTGGTGTGTTAGTAAAACAGCAAAACTGAAAATAATAAATATGACTTGCGCTCCCTCCCTCCCTCTCTCTCCCCCCTCCCCTCTCTCTCCTCTCTCCCCCCCCCTCCCCCCCTCAGTGGGCGTGGTTACTGGCTGGCATTGTGGGCTGGCTCAGTATGCCGGGCGTGTCCTGCGGGGGGCGGAGTGAGCAGAGCGTGATGGGCAGTGTGGGCAGTGGTGTCGCAGGCGAGCAGGAGTTTGCCATGAAGAGCGTGGGCACACGCACCACCCTCCCCCGAGCCCCGCCCACTTCCCGCCGGGGCCCCACCCACCGCAGCTGCAGCAGCGAGCGCGCCGCCCCCGCCCCCGCCCCCGCCCCGCCCTCCGAGACCACAGAGGGCGGGGCCTCCAGCGATGGGCGGAGCTGCAGCACCGACCGACCCCAGCTCACCTCCGACTCCGCCTCCTCTGCGATCGTCTCCAACGGCGACCGGCTGCCCTCGTCAAACTCCGCCTTCCAGAATGGGGCGGGGCGGAGGGAGGGGCCTCGGGAACGCGTAACCGTGGACACCTGCGGAAACAACGTGGGTCTCGGCAGCGAGAAGACGAGCGGGGGCGGCGGACCTGTGACCCAGTACAGGGAGGGCCCCCCAGTGGCCAAAACCGACAATCACAACCCTCCCAAAATCCTGCCCGTGTCCGGGAAACTGGAACAGGTATGGCGGCGTCGGTGTGGGTGCGGAGAGTTCGCGTGTGAAGGTGTATTTTGCGAGTGTCGGAAATAATGGAATACTGAAGCGCTTGTTTTTTGGAACCTAGAATTCACCAAGCATTCTGATTCCCAGTTCTTCTCAAGGCTGTGTGCCAAGTTAACCATAGCCTGTTCATCTGCTTCCCCCTAACTCCACCCCACCCCACCCCACCCTACCCTACCGTATCCCCTCTACAGAACAATGCTGGATTAGTTCGTCCATCAGCCTTCAAGCCAGTGGTGCCCAAGAGCTTCCACTCCATGCAGAACCTAGTGGGACAGAGTGGGGGGGCCGGTGGAGGGGGGCGCAACGTTGCAGGCGGCGGAGGCGGGGCCGCAGGTGGAGGCGGCGCAGGGAGCGGTGCTCCCCCAGCGCCGGGGGCCCACGGGGAGCAGGACAGCCCCGGAGGGGGTGGGGGCGGGGGCGGGGGCGGCGGCGGCGCGGGGGCCGGAGGGGGCCAGGGGGGCCTGTCGGACTCCGGGCGGAACAGCCTGACCAGCCTGCCCACCTACTCGGGCTCGGGTTCGGGGTACGCGCCCCCCCACGCCCTGCCCCCCCTCAGCGCCTCCACCAGTCACATCAACCGGCTGGGCACGTCGGCGGCGGCGCCCCCCCTGGAGAAACCGGGGTACCAGAACGGGCTGAGCGCCTCGGACAGCGGCCGCTCCTCCTCGGGAAAGAGCTCCTCCTCCTACCAGCGGCTCAGCCACCTGGGCGACGCCCCTCTGCCGCTGCGCCCCTCCCCGTCTTCCGACGACGTCATCCAGGACCTGGAGGACCGCCTGTGGGAGAAAGAGCAGGAGGTGAGGAGACGGGGGTCAGGGGTCATGGTGGCGATAATGGTGAGGATGGTGAGGATGATGAAGGTGATGATGGGTATGGTGATGATGATGGTGATAATGATGATGGTGGTCATCATGATGATAATGGTGAGGATTATGAAGGTGATGATGATGACAGTGATGATGATGATGGTAAAGGTAATGGTGGTGATGATGGCGGTGATCGTGATGATGATGAGGATGATTGTGATGATGGTGGTGATAATGATGAAGATGGTGTTGATGATGATGATGATAATGGAGGTGATGATGCTGATGATGAAGGTTATTGATGATCACAGTGATGGTGATGATGATGGCGGTGATAACGATGAAGGTGATGGTAGTGATGATGGTCTGGATGATGAAGGTGACGATGGCACTCCCGATGAAGGCTAAGTGGCGCGCGGGTTCCCCCCAGGTGCTGCACATGCGGCGGAACCTGGACCAGAGCGAGGCGGCCATCGTGCAGGTGTTCGAGGAGAAGCAGCGGGTGTGGGAGCGCGACATGGAGGAGCTGCGGCAGAACTACGCCGCGCGGCTGCAGCAGGTGTCCCGCCGCGCCCAGCGCATGCAGCAGGCCCTGCAGGCCCAGATCGCGCGGCTGCAGCAGGACAAGCGCCGGCTGCAGGACGAGATCGCCGCCCTGCTGGCCCACCGCGAGGACCTGGAGAGGAAGTGCCTGGACTACAGGAAGGAGCAGGCCGACATCCTGCCCCGGCTGGAAGAGACCAAGTGGGAGGTGAGGAGGGGGGTTTGCCTGGAAGAGACCAAGTGGGATTGAGGAGGGGTGGGTTTGCCTGGAAGACAGGAGTAGCAAGGTTTGTGGAAGAGACAGTGGGAGAGAGAGGGGGTTTGCTTGGAAGAGACCAAGTGGGAGATGAGCAAGGGGGTTTGCCTGGAAGAGACCAAGTGGGAGGTGAGAAAGGGGGTTTGCCTGGAAGAGACCAAGTGGGAGGTGAGCAAGGGGGTTTGCCTGGAAGAGACCAAGTGGAAGGTGAGGGGGGGGGTTTTGCCTGGAAGAGACCAAGTGAGAGGTGAAGAGGGGGGTGGGGAATTTGCTTGGAAGAGACCAAGCAGAAGGTAAGGTAGGGGAGGAAGGAGAAAGCTTTTGTTTGGAAGAGACCAAGTAGTTTACTACTTACCTTTTAACCCACATTTATCCGGAGTGGTTAACTGACAAATAAATATTTTCCACATACCGAAAACTGACTGCCCTCCCCCCCCAGGTGTGTCAGAAGGCCGGGGAGATCTCCCTGCTGAAGCAGCAGCTGAGGGAGAGCCAGGCGGAGGTGACCCAGCGGGCGGGGGAGATGGTGGCCCTGAGGGGCCAGCTGAAGGAGGTGTCGGCCCAGCTGCGGGAGAGGGAGGAGCTGGTCCTGGGGCTCAAGGACTCCTACAGCAACAAGAGCCTGAAACTGGAGCACTGCCAGGGAGAGCTGAAGAGAACCCTGACAGAGGTCTGTCTGCCCCCCCCCCTCTCTCTCTCCCCTTCTTCATTTCACTCTCACACTCTCTATATCCACCTCTCCCTCTCCGACTCTCTCTTACATCTCTCTTTTTTGCGAGCAGTCACTGTGGAGAACGGCAAGTTAATCTCTCTCTGCCTTTGTCCCTCTCTCTCTGACTCTCTGACTCTCTGGCTCTCTCTCTGCCTCTTTCTCTCTCTTTCTGCAGGTATCTCTGCTGAGGGATAAGTTGGGCGGGTTCGAGGCCGAGGTGATGGGCCTGAAGCAGGCTCTGGGAGAGCTGAGTGGGGGCGGAGCGGGCGGTGGGGGCGGGGCTAGGGGCGGGGCCTGGAGCGAGCTGTCCTCCCCCAGCAGCTCCTCGGGCGGCGCCCCCCAGGCCTCGCCGGACAACCTCCTGAGCCTACAGAGCGACGAAGCCAAGGCCCAGAGGCAGGAGGCGGAGCGGCAGGAGGCGGAGTTTAGACAAGCAGAGCGGCGGGAGGCGGAGCTTAGAGAGGCAGAGCGGCGGGATGCCGAGCGTCAGGAGGTGGAGCGGCGGGAAGCGGAGCGGAGGGAAGTGGAGCGGCGGGAAGTGGAGCGGAGGGAAGCAGAGCGGCGGGAAGTGGAGCGGCGGGAAGTGGAGCGGCGGGAGGCAGAGCGGCGGGAAGCCGAGTGGCGGGAAGCAGAGCGGCGGGAGGCGGAGCGAAGGGAAGTTGAACGGCGGGAAGCAGAGCGGCGGGAGGCGGAGCAACAGGAAGCAGAGCGGCGGGAGGCGGAGCTCCAGGAGGCCGGTGAGCTGCGGCGGCAGCTGGAGCTCCTAACGGGGGAGCTGCGGCTGGAGCGGCAGCAGCGGCAGAAGCAGTCGCTCACCTTCGCGCAGGAGCGCCACATCTGGCAGGACGAGAAGGAGCGGGTGCTGCAGTACCAGGCGCAGCTGCAGCTCAGCTACGTGGAGACGCTGCAGCGCAACCAGGCCCTGGAGCTGCGCATGGGCCAGCTCCACGACAAGCTGGCCTCCTCCACCTCCCCTGCCTCGCCGCCACCCCTGCCCTCGCTCTCCTTGCCCCTCTCCCTCACCCTCTCCCCACCCCCCCCTGCCGAGGAGGAGAACCCCTCCGGCCCCGCCTCCACGCCCAACCAGCTGGCCCCGCCCTGGCCCGCCCACTCCCGCCTAGAGAGGATCGAGTCCACGGAAATATGACTCTGAACGCCCGCCGTCGCATGTCCGCACACACAGACCGCTCCCCTCAAGTTTTAAAAAAAATAAACCCAGATACCAAACCACTCGGCTCTCAGTATCATCCACTAGCATCCACAAACCCCAGGTTGTCTGTCCGAGGAGGCTCCCAGACGAAGGGACAGAGACAGACGCCAAGCACACGGACACACCGCCTACACCGTCGCATCAACACACTCACAATCTAACGCCAAACACACCGATACATTAACACACTTACGCCGACACACTCAGAGAGACGTGCGAACACAGACAGACTCACAGTGACACTGGTGCTCTGTGCCCCGCAGCACACAGAGACACCCCAGAGGGCCCAGGATCTCTGATAGAGCCCAGATCTAATGGTCAGGGACTTAGGTCCCTCTCTATACCAGCTGGTCAGAGAGACTGAGGAGGAGGAGGAAGAGGTGGAGAAGAAAAGGGGGGCTGGGGGAAAGGAAGTGTGTGTGTGTGCGTGTGAGGAGAGAAACACTGTTGTGATGTGGAGGGACAGGAGTGTTTTATGTGGGATGGCGGAGGGAGGCGGACTTCTGCGCGCAGCTGAGGGGTTGGGAGAGGAACAGAGAATTTCAGGGAGAAGAGGGGGCTTTTTAAAAAGCGTGGGGGTGGAGGTGGACACCGGTGGTCACCAGGAACATGGGAAAGCCAAGCTCCCCATCACCGCCAGTGGCTGCGGTTACCGAAGACAGACACCAGGGGGCAGTGCCGACACAGAGCTGACCGATCATACACAGAGACTTGACTCCGGGTCGACTTTTACATTTCCTTTTACATTTTGAACTGTGAAAGCAAACAGGACAAGAGAGAAACCTTGAAAGAGGTTCGACTTTGTTTGTGGATTGCTCTCGGGATGATTTTTGTGGAAAGGAGAGTTGAGGTTAGAGCAGGATGGCGGGTCTATGAAGCTGCTTCAGTATGTAAAGGCAGCAGAGACTGAGGTGCTACAGACATAAATATCTGTACTGTAGGGAATGAGTGTGTGTGTGTGTGTGTGAGAGAGAGAGAGAGAACATGAGCGAGAGAGAAAGAATGCATGTGCTTGCATGTGTGCATACATTACAGTATGTTTGTGTGTGGATGAGTGTGTGGGCATGTGCATGTGAGAATGTAGGCACACATTCATGTATGTGTATGTGCGTGTGTGCGTGTGTGTGTGTGTGTGTGTTTGGAGAGACTTTGGACAGTCAATCAGGGCGGGGCTGTTGGCATTTCTAGAACTAGGGTTTATTTAAAAGTTACAAGAGATTTCTTTTTAAATTATTTAAATGTTTTTAGAAAAAAATTCTAAACACTTACTGGTGTATATCTGCTGTGTGTGTTATTTTCAGTGAAACATTTCATCATTTTTTTTCCTTAAAGGAGAAGTTTAACTTCTAACCTGCTGTCTGCATTCAGGAAGAAGGCTGGGCTGAGTATGACATCACAACCAGGAGCAGCACAGACAACGCCACAGAGAAAGAGCAGGGGAAAGAGTGAGAGAGAGAGAGAGAGAGAGAGAGAGAGAGAGAGAGAGGAGATAATGCGGGGAAATTTTGTTTTAAGTTTTGCCAAATTTAAAATGAGAGACAATGCATAAGTGCTGCCCCCTCTGGTCAGAGGCTATAATTGCTGCTAAGTACTGCTGTCATGCTCAACTGCAGCCTTTGTAAAGATAGGTGCAATGGACATGGATATAGATATCATTGTTATTTCTGTGTATATATTTATTCCAGTATACTGATATATTGCGTGTGAATAATTTAAGAAGATTATTATTAACGTGAATGAATTAAACAGACATCTCAGCTTTTATTTTTTTTAACTAAGCAAATATATATAAATATATATCAACATAAGTATATTCAATTTTGATCTACCACATGGTACAAATTAAACAAACATATCCAAAAAAAAAAACTTTTACGTCCATTTGTTTCCTTTTGTTGTTACTCTGAATAGATGTTTTTATCGTGAAGTTCAAGGGAAGAAAATGCTACCAATTGTTTCTTTTTATATTTTATTTTGGTATTTATGTTACTGTAATGGCTTAATGAAAACATACCCTTGTGAATATTCATTTACACAATAAAGACGCAAGTAAAACAACACTACTACATTTCCCAGAATTCTGTGAGTGAATTGGTTCCCTTCTTTTTTGTGATTATTTGCATACAGTCACAGAGAATGCTTGCTGTCAGACCCAGTTCCTATCTCATTTTAGGTCGGATTCAAAAAGACTTAATTCTACGTTTATATTTGATAATTATGTTTTGTCATATTCACAAAACCTATGTTAAAATATTTCGTTATTTATTCAATAAGATACTTAATTAAAGAATTAACGTAATTTCCAACTTTATCATTGTATATGCCGTACAGCGTGCTGGAAATATGGGGTTCATTTAGTGGGTGTCAAAATCAGCCATGTACTCTGCGAAATTCTGCAAAATGCTTCCACAGAGATGCTGAAAACGCTTCTGGAATCACACACCGGTTTTGCTATGGTCGATGAAAGATAAGCAAAACATTAAGGTGGTGGTGAAACACGATGATGTAAGCAAACGTTCTGATGTTAACGCCACCTGTTACATTTTGAGTATTCAATTTTTGGAGATTGATACACTGTATACAATGGAAATACAATTAAGAATATCTTTTTAAGGTTCGTTGTCCGTTTTAAAATTTAAATTTCACAGTACCCCGTCAAAAATCATGAGAACAGGACGAAATATTCTAGTGAGTCCATTCGGAGCGTTGACACAAGGCGTTAGCTTTATGTGCGCGGCTCAGTTTGTCCCTGTAGAGCTGCCTTAGTACTTCCACTGATGCCTCATGCATCTGTCCCACAGGCCACAGGACTGTAGTTCTGTGATCTGTGTTCGTATAAAATCCAGACTGGATGAGCATGTCTGGGAGGCGATAGCAGCCCCTGGTGCAGCAGGAGACCACCGATGTGCAGGTCGGTAGCTCGCAGGTAACACCAGCAAGCTAAGTAGCCACATGCTAGGCTACGTTCATAGCTAGCAACCGCGCTTGTTTAGAGGAAATACAATGGGAACTTCCTAGCTACTGAAAGATAATTACCTTAGCTACCCCGTCTATTGAGCCATTTCCAGACGATGGTTTCTGAGCGAGTGAATGTTAATACTGCACAATCCCCCACCTGATTATCAAAAACTTTACATTTTTTGCTGCACGCAACACAATATTGCGATACCAATGCACTACTGAACAATAGCAACTCAGTTGTTGGGTATTCAGCTGGCTTACTAAGCTCACGTTAAAAACGAGAGAGATTTGTGACACCAGATATTGGTGCTTTACGCCAAGGTCTGCAGGACACGGGTACATTTGTTTCGGGAGGGTTTACGATATCATCACTCCTCCACCACCTGCACGAGCAGTGCACTGTCATGGTAACACCGTCTAACCAAAATAGGGCGAAACAGGCAACAAAATGGTCGCAGCAAAGACCGCCTGTTCACATTTTTAAATATTATTTCCTCCGAAGTGTCTTGTTAATCTACTCCTAGTCCGCCACGACAAGGTGTCAGAACGCAGAAATCCGTCAAGGAAAGAGAAATCTGTTCAGTCAAGAAAAATATCTATTTCGTGCCACAATCAGGCTTTCAGTGGCTTTTCAGGTGCAAAAAAGGCTGTCTCAGCAGGCACCCAGTGTGTACTATATAAACCATGAAGGCCACTCTCCTATTGCAAGTAAACTCATTAACGTCCTATTATATTATCTCTGTGTGAAAAGACCCCAGCACAGACGCGCAGGTTGAGTGCAAGTTCATGTTATACTTCATTATGAGGCTGTTTTTGGTCTAACTTGGTGTTTCAAAAGATGCCGTGATGAAGTCTTACTCATGTGATCTTTATTTTGTGCTCTCACTGCCCCCATCTCCATCTCTCTCTCCCCGTCTCTCTCTCTCTCTCTATCCCACCCTCTCTCCAGGTTATACATTCTGCCGTCATGGTGGTCAATCTCTGTCTGCCGCACTTTGAGACCAGTGTGCATTGTAACAAAGTACGTCAATGAACTGGAGCTACGCGGTCTCCATTAACTCTGCTGTGCCGACACTTTTCAATTAATACTGCTGAATTATCACTGCTGCCATACACACACACACACAGCTTGAATGCCATGTGGTTTATAGTGTGTTATGGGTGAAGCGTTTAGCTTCATCTTTCTCTCTCTCTCTCCTCCCTCCCTTTCTTTCAGTTAGCCAGCATGCGTCTCCCTCAGCCTCGTGGTAGCAGCACTGTGTGTGTGTGTGTGTATGTGTGTGTTTTTGCATGCGTGCTTGCATGTGTCTGAAATAGGGAGAGATCAACGTTTTTGGAATTTTGACAAATGGTGACTTTACTGCTGCACCTGTGTACACCCTACATGTCTGTTTCCTCCCCCCCCCCCCCCAGCTGAGTGCTGACGGCTATGATGTCACAAACCTGCTGTCGGGGGACCCGAGTGTTCGTGGGCGGGGCTTCAAGCTGGAGTACTTCCTGCGGCCGCCGGTGCAGGTGACGCTGCGTTTCCCGGTGCAGGTGGAGGTGTGCCGCGTGGACGTGGAGCTGTGGCCCCCTGGGATGGACCTGGGCCAGGCGGCCCGAGGCCTGGAGGTCCTCACCTCCTCCGCGGCCCAGGACGGGGGCCAGTTCCTGCTGGTGGGACGCTGCAAGGTGAAGGACGAGGTGTCCGTCATCTTCAGCGGGCCCCGCCCCCGGCCACGCCCGCCCTTCCCACCGGCCCCGCCCGACGCCCCGCCCGGGGCGCTGGGGGTGGAGTTGTGGAGCCGGGGGCCCAGGTCTCTGGGCGTCGTGACGCAGCTGCGCGTCAGCCTGCCGTATGGGGGGGCAGGGTCGCCCCTGGGGCTGCGGGCGCTGGCTGTGTGGGGGCGCCCTGCTCACTGCTGCCCCCCGCTGGAGGTGGAGAGAATAGCGCGGGCTCACACGGACAGCTTGAAGGTGTCTCAGCATGAATCCAGATCCGCCACGCCCTGTCCCGAATCGCTGCCCACCCCAGACCCCCCCGGTGCCAAACCCCCCAATGACACCCCGGTCCCGGAGGAGTTTCTGGACCCCCTGACACAGGAACTGATGTCGTTGCCCATGCTGTTGCCAAGCGGTGCTGTGATTGACAGCAGCACGCTGGAGACGTACCAGCGGCAGGAGGCCACCTGGGGGCGCCCTCCCAACGACCCCTTCACTGGGGTGCCCTTTTGCAGGGATGCCCAGCCCCTGCCCTGCCCCCTGCTCAAAGGCCGAATCGACCTGTTCCTGCTGCGGGGTGGGGGCGGGGCTGGGGGCGGGGCCACAGAGGGCCGGCTCGGACGTGCGGTGCAGCAGGAACAGCCACGCCCCTCCAGACTCGCCGACCACCCCTCTTCTCTTACTGGGGCCCCACCTGCCCCAGATCCCAGCCACCCCCGGATTTCAGGGGACACTCCCTCACCCCCTCCCGTGGGGCAGGACAGAGGGGTTCAAGGTGGAGGTTCGGACCCTGTCAGGGGGCAGGTGAAGCTATCTGCCCCTGATCGGGGTGTCGCCTCTGCCAGTGGGACAGCGGGGTCGATCCTCTCCAGGAAACGCCCGCTGGAGGTACAGGGGAGAGGGGGGCGGAGCTCCGGGACTGGTGGAGCCCCTCCCCCCTCGGACTCCTGGACTACAGCAAAGAAAGTTCGGAAGGACACCCCTCCCCAGCCTGACTCCTGTGAGTGAGCAGGACCTCCGTGTAACCTGCAGCTCTGCATGATACTCTGCTGTGATTGGTCTCTCTAGCACCGACTGTGCTGTGATTGGTCTCTCTGGCTCAGGCTCGGCTGTGATTCTCCTCTCTAGCAGAGGCTATGCTGTGATTGGTCTCTCTGTGTCTGAGCCTCTGTTGTGATTGGTCTCTCTGTGGCACAGGTTCGAGTAGCAGTTCCCATGAGCAGCGTCTGGCAGACAGCTTGGACCAGGCATTGAGCTCTGCCCTCAGAAACCTCCCAGCATTCACTGCTCACCAAGCCGGCAAATCATGTGCCACGGAAAGCCAGGGAGGCGGGACCAATACAGGTAACTCTGCACTCTTAACTGTTAATCATAATGAGCTGAACCTGCACACATTACACTTTGTGTGTGTTTGTGAGAGTGCGCGTGTGTGTGTGTGTGCGTGTGTGAGAGTGTGCGTGTGTATGTTTGAGTGGACTCTAAGGGAAAATAAAGGGCAGTGAGAATAATTGGCTTCTCTTATCTCTCTCTCAGGTGAGAGCAGGTGTGCCCTGTGTGCCTGCCCCCTCTCTCAGTACCCCTCCTGCCCCCCCGCGTTCCGTCTGCCCTGTGGGCACCTGCTCTGCCGCCCCTGCCTGTCCCTCCAAGCCCCCTCAAAACCGCCCCGGCCTCCTCTGCTCTGCCCCGCCTGTAGAGCCCCCGCCCCATCCAGCTCCATCACACGTGTGCACTTCTGAGAGCTACACGGATTCACCCCGACAACACGCGTGTGCACTCCTAAGAGCTACATGGACTTACCCTGCCATCACGCGTGTGCACTTCTGAGAGCTACAGGGACTCGCCTTGCTAACATACGTGTGGGCCCGTGGCAGCACCCAGACTCAGTCCAAGTGCTCTACATTGTACTGTATCCACACCCACTTTCACTGTAAATAAAAGAAAGTAAATTAAGTAAATACAGTTCTGTGTGTGTCTCTCCAATGCTCTGTGCTGACACTACCTACAGAACGCACAGACCAATCCGCTGTCTCTTACAATACCTGCAGAACTGCACCACACAGTCAAATATAAACACAACTGTGTCATATTCAAATTTAGACTACAGAACTGTGCCACTGTCAAATTGAAACAACTCAACTGCACCACACTGTCAAATTTAAACAGCACAGCTGTGTCATACTCAAATTTAAGCAGCACAACTGACACACTCAAATTGAAACAACACAACTGCACCACCCTGTCAAATTAAACGCCACAGCTGCGCCACAAACAGTATGCCCACTTTGGAAAACACCCCTGTGCCGTTACAGTTGCCGTCGGCGCCATCACCGCTGTGGAATACTTCAGTTGCGGTTTGGCTGTGGCACACAGCTAATTATACAGTACCTGTCTCGGCAAACAGAGAGGAAAGGGAGAATGTGCATGGCGGGATTTATTGGCCTAAAAAGAATGCACCTGAACCTGCTCAGGCAGGCAGATCCACTGCTGCTCCAGGAACAGTGAGCCACCTGGGATTGTGTTCTCACGCTTCAAACAAATTTACCAGTTTGCCTTTCCCCTCCTGCTGATGGATGCCCTGGGCGTGTGGTCCTGCGACGTTTTGGACCAAACAAGCTCCTTGTGTTGTGGTAGGACTACAGTAGCTTCATTTGCCAAGCTCAACACACACACGCACGTCTTAGTATGGGCTACTGGAATTACATTCGTATTGATATATAAATCCTAAATGGATTAAATCTTAAATCCACACGCAGTGCAGTGAGCCAGAATGCCTGGGGTGATCCTGAGATGGGCGTGGCTGGCGGAAAATGGGCGTGGTGATTGGTGATCCTGAGAAGGGCAGGGTTTGGTGGATGTGGGACGTCCTGTATAAGTACAGACCTGATCGATCTCCTCCCTTCACCCCAGCATGGCACTCAGCATCCAAGCATTGCTCCTGGCCTTGTCCCTGCTCCTCTGGGTCTTTCTACTCACCTGTGAAGGTAAGCTCACCTGTTCTTCCCCAGTACCTGCTCCTCTGGGTCTTCACACTCGCCTGTGAAGGTAAGCTCACCTGTTCTTCCCCAGTACCTGCTCCTCTGGGTCTTCACACTCACCTGTGAAGGTAAGCTCACCTGTTCTGTCCGCATGCTGCCCCTCTGCATCCTCACTCTGTGAGTACTGGGTCACCTTGAGTAGCTTGAGACACTAGCCGCGATTCATGTTGTCTTAGTTCATCGAGCAGAATTTTCAGCGCATTTTAAACGGCCATCTACTGTCATCCCTACAGTATAGAACGTGCAGATGCTTCTCTTTCTTAAGATAGACAGGGAAAACACTGACATGCAGGCACGGGACTTCAGAAATTTTTTATTGTAGTTCTTTAGAATGATTATAAATTATGGAACCGATCAGAGTTTAGGAACCGGTTCAACTGGCAATGTACACACAAAATATCAGAAGTATATATAATATCAGAGTCAGAAGGTTCTCTGGCACTGGATTTGAACTTTAAGGGATGTGCTGATGAGGGACTTTGTGAGAATGTTGAGTGAACAGCATTGAGTGAGAGATTATGAAGTGCCACTGTGGATTTGATTGATTGACTTACTTGGGTGTGCCAGAATCTGATTTCAGCACGCTGACAGACCATAATTATTCCTGGATTTATTAGTTAACCAAAGTCATGTAAACAAGTACCTGTGTAGCCAAGAAGCACTACGGGCCGCTGTCTTCGTGGGACCAGAAACGGGTTCAGACGGCACTGACAAATTTTGCCGCCGAGGACACAAATTATTTTTTTCTCCCTCGATGTTCTGCTTTCAGGAGCCATGCCAAAATGCTGCCTCTACACGGATAGACCCGTCTCGTCAAAATTACTGCGGAGAGCGGAGAAGATCGAGGTTCAGAGCAGTGGCGGGTTTTGCGACATCAGCGCTCTAATGTAAATATACAGCGGCAGTACGGACAACGCTATTAGAATGGAAAAATCTCAAGCTATACATCAACAGAGACCCTCTGGCAGACACAGATTTTACTAGCAGTTAAAATTTTATTCTTTTAAAAAATTTTTTACATACATTTAACGGTTTCCTTATAACAGGGACTGTTTTAGATTCAGTAACAAATTGTATTTCCCCGAGTCCACACCTCTAGGTTTAACCCTTTGACATGTATGGTTTTTGGAATGTTTTTTCAAAATTCTCTAAGTCAGTGTTCTAGAACTCCACTGCTTTCAGTTACCGGTAGTGATTGATACATCACCATTAGAATGTTCAGTTAAGAACATTGTAATCACACACTTGTGATCTTAAAGGGTTTAAGCATATGCATGTGCTACGGGTGGTAACGTCCCTGTCCTTCCCCGTTCCAGAATACACGTGAAAGGAAAGAAGTTCTGTGCGCACCTGCCAAAGAAGGAAATCCTGAAGAAAATTCTGAAACGCAGGAGTGGCAAAAAGAGGATGAAGTCTTGTTTGGGCATTTAAAAACAGGAAGCAGGCCAGCCACGAGTTGTGGAGGCCACACAACACACCTATGTACCGAAACTGTGCCAGTTGCTTTCTCGGCGCTGCCTGCTGTCCCACTGACTGCTGGAATCCTGATTATTGTCACTATTTTCTTCTTTTTGCAATTTTTTTTTTTTTTCAAAATTCTAAGCCAGCGTTCTAGAACTCCATCGCTTTCAGTTACCAGTAGCGATTGTTACATCAGCATTAGAATGTTCAGTTCAGAATATGCACCTTAAACCTATGCAGTGTGTGTGCAGCGTAAAGCCCTTTATTTGGCTAGGCATATATAGTATGGACCAAAAGTCTGAGAACCCCACCAAGAACTGATTGTTTTCATTATATATCAAAGGCCGATACAATATTAAAACATAATGTCTAACAATTATAAGTCAAAAAAAGCATGTAGGTATTCATTGAAGGGAAAAGTGTCCTCCTTTCATCTTGATTACTGCCTTCACTCTGATAGGCATTGATTTTGCTAGCTTATGTGACACCTCATCGTCCATTTCATCCCTGCACTGTCTCAACTCCCATAGATGATCTGTTATGTTACTGCTGATGCTTTTTCCCTCTTCAGCTGCTCCCACAGATGCTCGACTGGGTTCAGTTCTGGTGACTGTGGTGGGAATGCCATCCTAATAAGCTCACCCTGTTCTCAATAATGTATTCTTCAATAAAAAGTGTAACTGAATTATCATAATTGCATTATTCCTTGACAAATAATGAAATAAACCAGGCATTGGTAGTATCCTCAGGCTTTTGGTCCTCACTGTATATAGTTTTAAGTACTGGGAAATAAGTTTGTAGACTGCATTACAAAATTAATTACATATAAATATAATTTACAGTTTTGCTTAATGGTGTAAGACTCTTACGTATTAAAACAAGACAATCTCATGCCCAGAGCAGCACCTGTGTGGTCATTTAAAAGTTTATTTGTGTGTGTGTGTGTGTTTTTTTTTTTAACAAGACAAGCCACCACGGTGACTCTTGGACTTTGAGGGCTAGACACACGCACAGACATAGCGTACCACCTCCCTTAGCAACCGCTGTTACCAGTGTGCCAGTTCACAACAACCTTACAGCTTACAGCCCAGGAATGCCACTGTAAATTTGTACCTCAACTGTGGATGATTTTTTTTTTTTTTTTTTTAAAAGAGGCGTTAAATCACTAAATACACAGAACTACATTCACAGGAGTGTGATAAAAACCTGAGTGGGTTGCGTAAGCTGTGTACAAGCTCGTTTCTGCGCGTTTCTTTCGGTGAAACAAAAGAAAAATCTCTCGGATAGACAGGGGACACTCAGTCGTCAGGAATGCTGAGGAAGTCAAAGAAGAAGGTTGCTTTCCTGGAAAAGCCACACGTTTGTGAGTAAGCTCACTATGTACTTACTGGGAAAGGTGATTTACTGATAACTAATAACCTTGATTCCTTTCATGTTTTAGTACAGAAGTGACTTTTGTATAATGTAGGTCTTTGATCGTTAACCATAATAAAACAAATGCTTAATTAATTTGGATAAGAAAAATTAAATTAGGCGAATCGTAATCACAGATCAAGATTTCACACTGACTGAAGTCACAGGCTTGCAGTGCTGGCCTGAGTGCAGACTGTCACACAGTCACCACACCAGAAGAGCAAGGAAAAAAAAAAACAAGGAAAAGCTCAAAAATAAGATATAGAAATCAATAAGAGGTAAATGTAAAGATAAATAAAAGTGCAACTTCCGCCCTACATTTCTCAAGGCATAGGATGTTGAGTGGAGTTTCTGCCACAAGTGCTGACCCCAGACCAGCGCATGCTGTTTTTACAGAGCAGGTTTGGATTAAAGAGTGGTGTTGGTAAACTGATCTGGGATCAGCTGTTGGCCAGTGTCCTCTCCCCATGCAGCAGGAAAGAGGAGGAGCTATTTGGGAGGTCTACGTCTCCCGCCCCTGCCCCCCATGCTAGCGCCGCCCCCAAATCAGACACCTCACCCTGCCCGGGCACCGGAACGGACCGCTCGCCCCAACCTGCCCCCGAAGCTGACCCTCAGCTCCTCCTGGCCCCCAGCGCCCCCTCCTGGAGGCAGACAGGTGAACACCTGTGCACCTGAACCACACACACACAGACAGACTGTCCTACTCCTGCTCACCAGCAGAGGGCAGCACCGCAGCAGGAGAGCCATGAAACCTCAGGATTATTAAATTCAATTTTCAATACGTGAGCTGAGCACAGAATGACAGGAATGAACTGTCATGTGACTGCAGGGGGGGGAGGAGCTACTGCAGCTAGTTTATTCACCTCTGTGCGTCCCGGATCTGCAGCTGCTGGAGGTGAATCCGCCGGTCATCGACTCGTCGTGCCTGGCGCCGGGTGCGGATCCATGGGAACGGCGTTTCCCGTGGCAACCCCGGAACGGAGCTGAGGGAGAGAGCGCTGCTGCATCTAGAACAACGATCGCCATGGCAACGAACGCAGCAAACACAAGTGGACTGACCCGGCCCGGCCCGCGCCTCTCGCACGCGAACGCCGACCCCTCTGCCGTCTCTTCAGGGCCGGGCCCGGCCCAGGTGAGGGACCTCATCCTGCTCCACCGGGAGGACTCCAAAAAGGCCAAGCAGGAAGCTGAGGAACTGCGCAGGAAGGTCCTGTACCTGACAGGGCAGTACGAGGACAGGTAAACACACCTGCGTCACTTCAGCAAGGGACACGGAACCAAAACATACTACTAATACTTACTACTACCACTACTACCACTACTACTACTACTACTACTAATAACGTGCATTTATGTAGCCTCTTTCTTGGACTCAAAGTGCTTTAAACTAAAGGTGGGAAACTCACCTCAACCATCAAACGCATTTACAGTGTGTATCCCAAACGGTGAAATCACACCTGACAGTTTTCATGAAACCAATTTGCCCAATTAACTTACAAAGACCTGTCATTACATAATTATCAGACCTCAGATTCCCCAGGAGTTACTGGAACACTGCCTAGCCCCCACCCCCCCCAAAAAAAACCACATCACTCAAAATCCTAAGCCAGGCAAAACTGGCTCTGATCCAAAGGTCTGTCAGAGTTGTGGGGGAAAAAAAACAAGACCATGTGATAACCCTGAATAATTTTTAATTGAGCTCATACAGTTGTTTTTTTGGGAACATGTGAAGGCACATTCAGCGCAGCCAATTCCAGAACATTCCAGTCAAGTTCCTTCTGGTTGTTTCTGAGAATTTCTGATTTCTTTCAACACTCCTAGTAAAGTGCGTTCCGGTCAGTTCTGGAAGGTTAATGGCTTACATACGTCACTCTGGATAAGACAAATGCACGCACACACACACACAACCACACACACACACACACACACAGGCACGCACACACACACACACACACACACACGCACAGACACAGACACAGTCACACACACACACCGAAACACATAAGCGTAAATGTAAAGTAATTCCCGAGGATGAGGTCTCTCTCTGGTGTCCAGGGTGAGGGACATGGAGGAGCTTCTGGAGGCTGTCCAATCGGAGCGTGAGGAGGCGGAGAGGGAGAGGCAGGAAGTGGAGCAGCAGAACTCGGAGCTGCGCAGCTTCAACGCAGAACTGCGTAGCCTCATCGTCCGCCTGCAGACATGCACAGCCCTGCCCCCGCCAAGGAGGGCCCAGTCCAGGGCCCCGCCCCCTGCCGTCGCCCCCCCACACCCCCGCTCACTCTGGCTCCGGGACAGACTCGCTACCCAAGGACTGGTCCTGAATCAGTTACCTTAGTGCCATCGTGGCTGGGACTGGGGCTTGCCATGTTTGGGTGAACTGATCCTAGATGAGCTGTTACAGGCAAAACACCGGGGTGCCACATCATGAGATTTTACTCCCACTTTGACCCATGAACATGACCAACGCAGTGCAATCAGCTTAATCGGAAAACCCTTAATACAAACATCTCACATCAGAAAACACACAACCCCACACCACAACACCAGGAGCCATGGCTGATTATCTGTAGATTACATAAAAGATTATATGAAACCCGTAACCATGCTGTGAGCACCCCCTGAGTTTTGGGTAAATGGCCTCTCCCACTCAGTGACTTGTGTTGCCGCCCTCCATCAGTTCTGGGTAAATGGTCTCCCCCGATTTGTGTTTTATCTCCTCCCTTAGTTCTGGGACAAGTGACCTCTCCAACTCAGTGAACTGTCCCCCCCCCATTAGTTTGGGGTACATGGTCTCTCCCAATTAGTGACTCAGTCTCTTTCCTCAGTTTTGGAGGAAGTGGTCTCTCCCTGGTAGGGGGGTCCACATAGATCTCCTTCAGAGCAAGCAGCAGCTGTAGCACAGGGGTACACAGGGCCGTGAGGACAGGCACACTGTAGTACTGCAGGTAGAAGAACAAGTCCCGCACTGGGAGCACCCCAAAAATGGTCAGTGTACCCCTGCTCAGTGGCGGCAGGCACCTCGCTTGCCAGTAGGTGGCGATGTTGTGGTACATTCTCAGGTCCAGGTCCAAAGTCGCAAGATGAGCCTGAAAAATTAAGAGAGATATTGTTAATTTTGCTTTTATAAAGGTGATGTTTAAGCCCCTTTTTCCTGTAGACAGGACCTGACACACACAAAACTTAACCAATGTAAATACCCTAAATACCCAACTGAACCAATGTGATAATTACCCAGAATTCCTCACTCAACCAATGTTACAAATACACAGAATTCCCAGCTGCAGAAAACGGCTTCAGATGCGCAACCCTGTAAAACTCAGCTCCATTCCCTGAAACACCTATCCAGGCTGAAGACCACAACATAAACTTCCCTTAGCGCTACGCCCTCAAAATCTGTTTTGGCTCATTCGGTGGTGACGAACCCACCAGCTCATCCTGAAACCCGCGGACCGTCTCCTCGACGGCGTTCTCCAGGCGCTGGTACCACACGAGCAACCGCAGCACCAGCAGGGTCCAGGTCGCCGTGGCAACCAGCAGCAGAACCCTGCAGGGGGGAGGGGAATGTCGTATGACCTCTGACCCCTGCCCGATCTAAAGTCACCAGTACCTCTACCCACCCTCTGGCTTTAGTTAGTGCAGAACAGCAGGCTTTCGGTTTGAGCTGAGGGTAAGTTATAAGGAATGCAGTTGCTGCTCTTGGCAATTTTTATGTTATTTGTACCGCATTGAGAGGACATTGTGAAGGGGTGTCATTATCATTAGCAGCACCGCACGCTCAAACCAAAAGCACACTTCTCTTTCCACCAAACTACTGCAGCATTAAAGAACCTTTTTCTTTAAGATAAACACCGCTAGCGAATGGTTTCTGAGTGAAAAGCACACCTCCACGGTGTCGCAGGGGGAAGATGACCGTAATCTCACCACATCTTAATCCTTCTGGGGGTGAGGCGGCTCTTCTGGATGACGTTATCGGCCAGGTAGTAGAGCAGAGTGCCTATCGCACCGATGTAGAGCAGCAGGTAGAGCTGATAAGTGCCGTGTGTCTGCAGCAGCTGAGTCTCAAACTGCTTCTTTATGCTGTCCTGTTAAATGACACATGTACACAGACACACACACACACACGCATGAACACGCATGAACATGCATGCATGCACACACACACACACACACACACACACACTGAGTGTCACAGACTAAGTCACAGTCAGGGAAGCCCAGGAGGCTGATTGAAAAACAAATAGCGTTAAAACACATAGATTTAAATGACTATAATATCATGAAATATTTCTGCCTCTTTAATCAGGTTATAGAGTGACCTGGGGGGGGGGGGGGGCGGCGCACCTGCAGATGGAGGAAGTGGGTGTGCCACACAAGCAGGGTGTGGTTCAGCGCACTCTGGGGTCCGTGGTGGACCGGATGTGCCGCGGTGAAGCCATTTACCGCCACCGTGTACCTATGCACACTGAGCAGCAGAGACCCTGCCGGCAAACAAGGTCAAAGGTTAAAGGTCACACTAACACAGGCCCTGTCACAACACAGACTCTTTATGCTCAATAGACGCTCAAGCTCCTGCCTTACATCCTGCCTCTTAAAGACAGGAGATTCAACAGAGTGTCCTCAGTAGTGTACTTGTTCACAAGAGGCTAATAAAACACTCTCTGATGCAAGAGCAGTAACACTAGAACTGTTGTATTACCCGAGCTGTGAAACATCAGTAGGGGTGGTGTAGTAAAATTACCATGTAAATATTTGAAGATGAGGAAGACGCTGAAGGACACGGTCACGCACCCTAGCCCCAACGTGACGCCCTCCTGACCGGTCAGCCGCATGCGGTCCATCTCCGGCCACATGCTAACCTGTAGGAGACCAGGACCCGGGAGAACAGCCAATCAGAGCAAGAGTCAGAGCGTCCTTACCCCACCTTCCACAGCCAGCCCAGGCTCAATTTAGTCCCGCCCCCTAGCCTTACCCCGCCTCCCACCGCCAGGCTGTCCAGGCTCTCTTTAGCTCGCTGGTGTTTCTCCTGCAGCTGCCTCTGTCTCTCCTGCAAACTGGGGCCTGTGACACACACACACAGGGTGATATATATTTTTTGTGACAAGACTCCCGACTGGAATCTTCCTTTCCAGGGTGACATTACAGCCAATCATGTGCAGAGTTCAATAGGTGAATGAATGAATGCAATGGCCAACTGCAAACACCAATGAAACAGCAGTAAAGCCCAAGCCAGGCCTCAGGACCACCTGCAAGCTATTCCTGTACCTGGAGTCATTCTCAGATTGGCAAGGTTGGGACTGACAGCCTTTTCGGATAACCTTTGACTCGACTCTGAGCTTGACCTGGTGGAAAAAAAGAAAGAAAAAAAGTATTTGAACCCATAAGGCAGATGGTAGCTGAAATATACACACAATTACACTGCATCCACGCGAGACAACATTAAACCGCATGGAATGTCTTGTATTGAATGCAGTCTCCTGTGACAGTCGCTTGAATGATTGCTCACGTCATTAGATTTGCCTGGGTCCTCGAGATCAGCGGTGTAACGGGACGCATTCGAGGGGTGAGACTGAAAGTCCTTTGCGGGGTCCCGTAGAGGTTCTCCTTCGCGCCTTCTCTGCTCCGACGCCGACGCTGTTTTAGTTCGCGTAAAGCCTCCGGCTTCCTTTGCGCGGTAGCGTTACAGAGGTCCCCCGCGTTGGCGGACATCGTGAATGGTTCACTCCACCGGTCTTTAGTGTCTGTAACAACACAGATGCAACAAGAGCGTAACATTAGCAACAGTATGTTAGGTCATTTAGCTAAACACTCTCCTGTGAAGACACTTATCATCACACAATATCAGAATATATCTCCCAATGGAAATAAACAATGCAACGGAAAAGTCCGATAAATAGTTTATATATTCGAGAATAGACAATTAAATATTGAAGTATTACATTCGTATTATACATCGGTATCAGCGGTGCTGCGGTCACTTTTCGCCAAGAAATTCTGATGAGTTTACCAGCTAACGCTACACAGTTTGAACACTTTAGACAATACTGGCCAAATAACTAGATCAAATATCGCGCAATAATAATAATAATACACAACCACATAACTGTGAAATTTCAGATTACCTTGAGTTTAGATTATTCATTAGCACCGCTCTGCCCAAGCTTCCGTCTTTCGCCCTTTGGTCTCTTACAGCGTTTAAATTTGCCTCTGCACAGGCACGATCAGACGCTGGTCGTGTGGTCGGTCTCTATCGCAGACCTGAGTGTCGTCCGATCGCTGAAACGGTGCTATATTGCTCTAACCTTATTCTTCGGTTCAAACTTCCTGGATGGTTGTTTTACTACGGATATTACCAAGCATTGCCGTCAGGTGGCGTGGTTTCCGTTTGCAGGACGGCTTCCAACATTCAAATCAAAATACCATTCCAAATATAGATTTAGCAACATATTTGAAACATGGAGAAATAAATTGTGCATTCCAAAATCGTTCAGTGAATGATCCATATAGAGCGTTTTTTCAATACGTTAGGTTTACAAATGTACTCTTTTTGACAAACATTTTTACCTCATAAAATCACTGACCGTCAAATAATTAGTAGCACGAAAGTCATTTTAAAGATTACCTTGGCACAATTAAGATGACCCGTTTATGCAAACAACAGTCACGTCAGTTTTAATCTCCTGCTGATGAGGCTCTCCCAGTGTAGAATGTGTGCTTTACGTCAACAGTAAAGAATGCTAAATTTATTTAATTAATTATACATGAATAAAAATAAATGTCAAAAGGGGGGCACACACCCTATAATGACTTCACACCAGCTGTATTCAACAAAGATTTTAATTCACTTCTATTATTATTAATTTTTTTTTTTTACAAAAGGGTTGCAATATAAAGCTAACAAAACAATATTTGAAGATGGACATATAAAATGGCTGTATAAATTAACATTTTAATCTGACAGGTGGAAAAAAAGCGGACGCCTTCAATCGGAATCCGGCATGCTCTCCAGCCCAAGGGCAATGTCTCGGAGTTTGGGGTCATCTCTCCAGTGGATCCTGCTGGCCAGGATCACTCCCTGAGGGCAGGGGAAGACAGTGAGAGAGGGAGGGAGAAAGAGAGAGGGAGGGGGGGGAAGAAAGAGGCAGGTGGAGGTTGACCACAAAAACAGAAAAGCTACATGACATCATAAATGAAAATCCCAGCACAGCATTAAACATGATCAGTATATACCCGCAAGATGTTCTGCGTGAGTGTTCAGTATTTACCCGCAATACGTTCTGCGTGAGTGTTCAGTATTTACCCGCAGTACGTTCTGTGTGACCGTGGTCATTTTCTGGTACTTCTCCAGGACGGACTGGGCTTTCTGCAGGACCTTGCTGTACTTCCCCTCCTCCGGATGCTCCCTCACCCTCTTCAGCTCCTCCATCTCCCGCATCTTCTCGTGAGTGAGCCTCTTCAGTTCTGCATGCCCGGCAAACACAGTTCAGCGCGAAAAACAAATCCAGTAACCACACACATAATATCACTGATAAAATGGCTATACAAAATAAACTGAATGGAACTGAAAATTCATTGACAAAACCTGGAAAGATTTGGACATTCTATTCTATGAGTTCAGTGAACTTCATAATGCATTTTATTGACCTGTACATTTTATGATATCACCGGCCATTGTGATTTTTTACTCTGTGCATGACCGCGAGAACAATCACACGCTTGAAGAACGTACCAAGCTTCTGTTTCTGCAGCCCAATGATCTGGTCCTGAAGTTCACGTGATTCCTGTAGGAAAAACGCCAGTCTTTCAGGAAAACACAGTCGTACAGTAAAAGTCTGCAGGTGAATTTAACAGGGGGTAGCAGCAAAAGCGCTGAAACAGGGCAGAGGCTGAACAAATTAAACCAGCGGAATGAGACAAAGTAACAGTGAAACTGACGAACAAAGCAACAAAGTAAGAGTGTGACAGAACAGAAACCGAGTAATGACGTAAAAGAGTTACGTGGCGCAACGTGCTCCCACCTGCTGAAGCTTCATTACTTTTGAGCACAGGTCCTGCGTGTGATTGGTTGTTGCCCTCATTGCACTGTGACCCAAGAGATAGAAGGAGGTTATGCAGTGTACAGTATATATGCAGCCATGCCCCCTCCCACACACACATACAAACACACACACACACACACACCAGCTCAGTACTCACTCAGCCTCTGTATCACTCTGCTTCAGTTTATCAGAGACAGCCTTCCAGACCTGCATTCTGCAAAGCACATGTTATGACATCATTAATGCTGCAAGCATCTACATTACAGAAATAAAGAATTTTCATTTTTATATACATTACAGCCACAAAATCCTACAACCTGCAAAAAATGCTTGAATTGTTAGATAAAGGCAGCTGTATCCTAGATTATTCGGCCGTACCTGTCTCATTCTGTCCTGAATGAATGTGTGACCCTCACCCCCCAAAAAAGAAGGGGCAGCGTTCTTAGGTCATTGGCGCTACCCAACCAGGGGTTGAACCAGGTTGAACCAATGACTGCCTGCACCTGAGCCGAAGCCACAAGCTAGCCAAAACCCTGCTTAAAAATGCCCAGACACCTGAGCGACATACCCGTTTAAGGATGCACAGGACACCTGCTGCACAGGTAACTCTTCATTACCTGCTGAGGACACACTCACCTGTGCAAGGCCAGTGTCTTGTTGCAGTGACTGATTTTAGCCTCCTCAATCTCATTTTCATATTCAGACCTGTGGATTATACATCTATTTTAGCAACATACCATTGTTTGAGATATTTATGGTCATTTAAAAACACTTCAGTTCTTTCAGAGGAAAAGAAAAAAGAAACATACTCATCTTTTTCTGCATCTGAACTTTCTCCATGGATTTTACTTTTACCTGATTGGGTGACAGGAGACATATTACAAACATTTTGAAAATGTTCTGTCAGTGATTCATGACAGAAGAAATGTATGCAATTATAGAGATGGAAAAGCAACCTACTTGCTCTGATTTTTACCATCATTTCAAAGCACTGATTAGACATCTGTTCCTTTATCCTGCAATAAAGAATAAATAAACAGTCAGAAAACTACAGCACAGACTCATTTGGAGTTACAGCACTGTATGTATAAGTTACTTAGCTGCCATGACTACATCCAAAATTATATTACCTTAGTATGTCTGTGTTCGAATTCTCTTTCTTTCCATTCGGAACTTCGGGCGCATGGCAACCCATCAACGCCACCTTCTCCAGCGCCAAGGCCACGTCCTCAAGCTCCCCATAGACATCCATAGCGTTTAGGATCCTGGACGCACGCTAAGCCACCAAATCAAATGACAATAAAGACGGGAGAAATATCCAGCTGCAGTTGGGAAGTTGCACAACAAATGCATCACCATGCAAATATTGAATGTAGTTTCGTACAATCTATATCTAGAGGCAGCGATGTTCCTCCTGGCGTGTGTTTTGCTAGCAAGCTGATAAACCGTAAACAGAGCCTGATATCTGCTATTCTCCTATCATTATTGACTTATAAGCAAATGCCAGACAGTTTTTACTGCTGTCGACAGCTGTCTGATTAACTGTCAGGTTACATGGTCTGGTAAGCTGGTAAACTCGAAGAAAATTATTTTTTTTAAGTATAGTGTCCACATCCCACTAGCTAGCAAAGCTAGTTAACATAAGCGAATAACTCAACTTGTAAATTCTAATAAAAGGTAAATCATTTCATGTAACGATAGCTCGAAATATGTTTGTTACCTTTCCCCGGTACAGAATAAATCAGATAGTTGTTTTTTTCTCTCGATCAGAACAACCAAAAATCTAGTTTTTGCCTTTAGAATACAAGTCTCCTCTCCTGTTAGTTCCGCAGCAGGGCGGTGTGTTTATGACATTGGGCAAACACGATAGGTTGGGGAACGGTCTCGGTAATGACGTAATAAAATATTTATATTTTCATTGGTCAAATTCACGTCAATTCTTGGATGAGGCCTTTTCTGTTCTGTGATAGGCCCTCGCTGCAAACTGAATCTGCCGCCAGGAAATTGTCACTTGTCATATGATCAGCCAATGACAGGGAGGACAGCCAGGTTTTATGATCATTGCATTCGCAGTGATATTAAAGGTAGAGAGTATATCCGTATTTGCTTTCAGTTTACACTTTGCTTTCAGGGTTGACACTGAGCAAGCGTTGTTAAAGTGGCTAATTGCGAACGCCTTCTCTGTCTTCTACTGCTCTTTACATTTGGAAGACATCTCAGGAGATGCATAGATGTCAGATGAAGGATGCTGATGTTTTATGTCTTATAATGCGCTACTGCTTTCTAGGTGGCGAAGGTTATCTCCATGGCGTTATGCCCAGAAGCTTCTACACGACATCTTCAAGTATTAAAAAGTAGGATGATATCTCACTAACTGCGCTTCAATCGTATTTTTCTAGAGACAATTTCCTATTGACATTATTGGTACAGGTAAGATTAATTTACTAACTTTAGCTGATGAGCTACATGCTCTTGTGAGTGTGCAGTCTATTCTCCTGGTATTTCCAGCATGATTAGTTAATGTTTATTCGAATACAATGGTACGACAGAGGTAAGGTTGTGTTCAAACTGCCAGATACCTCCGTAAAGCCCTGATAGGTGCAGAATACTAATGTTGCTAGCTAGCTGCTGGTAAACAGATCCTTTAAAGATGCTAAAATTGTACCTAAACCGTTTAACAAACAAAAGATAAAAACAGCTCCCCCTTCTGTGCTAATCAGGAATAACACCCAACTGAGGTGTAACCCGGAAGAAGAAGCCTGAGGTCGCCATGGGGAGTAAAGTCAGTGGCAAGATGGCCGCCGCCGGTAGGGTCGTTCAGGTAAATGTGCGACTCAAAGTAGCCAAATTCTTCATGTGTCATCAGTCAAACAGGGTACCAGAATGTGCATTTTATTCACGTTGACTGAATATAAACCAACGGGGTCTATAATTT
The DNA here is from genome assembly GCF_018555375.3 of Anguilla rostrata. Taxonomy (NCBI): domain Eukaryota; kingdom Metazoa; phylum Chordata; class Actinopteri; order Anguilliformes; family Anguillidae; genus Anguilla; species Anguilla rostrata. Next base: position 39,648,931 of record NC_057942.1, on the reverse strand, counting down.
GCTTAAATGTTGTCATGACGTACGGGAAATGCTTAACGTCCTTGTAAGTCAGGGAATAGGCATCCAGCAAACAGCTAGCTAGCTAACCACAACCAAGAGAGTAGCTAGCCAGTGGACTATCTAGGCAACTGAATAAAAGTAGGGTGTCTAACATTTATGAATAGCCAATGAAGCTAGCTAACGAAAGACAATTTATAGTCAGTGATTCCACTGTTCTGTTTTCAAATGGGACAAAAAGGAAACACCGAAACTAGTTGTCAGTTATTGGGATGAAAATTTTTCGGACCTAAACATTATGCCAACAAGTGTCCGCCGTGATGATTTGTTCATTGGGGATAATGATAGATAAGTTACATTTTACGTACGGTATTAATGGTGGATAATTACGAAATTGCGGACATTCTAGTCTGATTCGGACTGGCACAGGGAAGCTCAGCTGACAGTTAGCTAGGTTTGGGTTATGTCCCCAGGGTAAATCCTGACCTTCCTGTGCGTGAGTGATGGCCCCCTTTGAACTCGGTAGCCAGCAGGATATTTGCAGTGACCAACGCTGCATTTTGAAGTCTAGGGTATACTTTTTAGCTACACCGGTTGTAGCTGGCTTGCTTTTAACTAGCTAATATCTGCCTGAAACATTTTTTTCATTTTGTTTGCAACATAAATGCTCTTAGATCTTTGGTTTGCTGCATCTGTTAGTGGTCAGTGTTTCGTTTACTTTCAAGATCATGCTTTTGTGACAAACCTTCATGATTTTTCTTTCTGTGACATGTTGCTTTCCCTTTTTTGAATATTTTCTTTCCTTAAATATTTACAGGTCGTACGGCCTCACGCACCATTAATAAAATTCCCAAATCGAAAGGATATACCAAGGCCAAATGGTAAGACTGAAACTTAACTGTCAACATTACACATTTATTCACATTTGTAGTCCACAGCTGTGTGGTCTACATTGTAGTATCTAAGACTGCATGTCTTGTGATTGTTAACAAGGATATATCCAAGGATAATCAAGTAGATTTCTGGGAAAATCAGGCTCTTACATGCTGTTAATGGAATGGGATTCATGAAAGGGTGTGTCAGTGCCTGCAGGTTTCTGTGGTTCCCTTTCAAGGAGTAGCCAATTTTGGATTTGGAAACAAGGTGTGTGGGGTCTTTAGCCAATCACTGGCTTAAATTAAGCACTTGATTGCTGAAAGTCACTGCAACACTGCAGCCCTCCAGGACTGGAGTTTAACCTGCAGTCACTGCGGTCATCTAGGACTGAAGTTAAACCTGCAGCACACTGCCCCCTGCAGGACTGGAGTTAGTGGGTCTTTGTTTTTGTTTCAGTCCAAGAGGCACTGAAAATGGTGGCTGCCGCCTGCCTGCCAGAAACGCCACCCGTGGCGCAGACCTCAGCACCGTTGCCCCCGCCCTCTACGGCGGGGAGGCCCATGGTGACACTCAGCCGGCTGCCTGGCAACCCGGACACGGTTACCACGGTGACGGACTTTCCCCAGAGATACCGCAGGAGGCTTCTGACCATAGAGGAGATGGAGTTCATACAGGTGGGTGCCACACCAGAACACGGAGACAGGACATGGGCTCTGTGAACACCTGAATGGGTGGAGCTGCAGTGGTGACGGAAGCTTGTGTGTGAGAGCCAATTAAAAATGACTTTACTCAGCAACACAAAGGTGAGCTCTGCTGTGGTTGGAGGGTCACGGCCTGTTCCTGACCACAGTGTGCATTCAGACTTCTGGCTCGCAACAGTGACATCGACACCTTCTGCTCCTGGATGCCTGGCGTGTGTGTGCTGAATTGTGTTGCTTAATTGGACTAATTGCTGAATCACCTGTAAGCCTTTCACTGGCGATTTCCTAAACTACACACTGCAGTAAAAAAAAAAAAATTCTTGAGTACTGGTGTGCTGTGCTGCAAAAGCACAGCCGTCAGCTCTAGCTTTACCACTCAGACGTGTGACTGCAGTCGAGCCGAGTGACCCTGGGGGCAGTTCGTTATGAGGACAGCTAGCACACTGGAGCAACTGGAACAGATTGACTGCTGACTGCTGTAAAACTGAGCTCTAATCCCGTTCTGTTTGTCTCTGTGCAGCGTGGTGGACCTGAATGAGGGGAAGATCCAGCGTAAATCTACCAAAGTCCTTATCTGTGGAAGTCTGTTTGTGTCTGGGGAGCCCAACCCATCGTCGTGGGCGCACTGCGTTGTATATTATGGCAGAATATAAATAAAATTATTTAATTTCTGGGGGAAATTTATACACAGTTTATTTTTAAAGGTGTTGATTGTGGTATTGCTCCCCCCTTCAGAATGCATCCAAGTGTCTGTCTGTCGCTTCATTGTTATCCCGCAGAGTTCTTAAGGGAATATGGAACTGCGTCCTGCTGAAAGTGGAGAGTATGTGTCACGTTATTTTACTTTTGCTTAGAGACGCCTGTTGGTGGCAGCTTAGAAGGAATGGAAGGTTTTCTCTGTAACTCTCACAGTAACACTTTAAATCGGCTTTAAAGCCGATTTTCCTGGGTGTAGAATAGCCATTTCCCCGCACTGGGACTGGAACCCATGACCTCCTGGCGCAGTCTCAGGTGTTCACCATAACAGTACATATATGCTGGTGCTTTGCATAATGTTGCACAATTTACGCTACACCCCGAGAGATAGGGGAAGCAGAGGCAGAGTGGGACAGGAACTAAATCCAGTCTGATTATACCAGCAGCCACTCGCCATTCTGCTGCTGGCTGGTCTGGGCAGTGCAGGGTTTAGTCTGGCTGGAGAGAGAGGGCCTGTGTTCCGTCATGCAAGTGTTTGGACAGAGCTAATACAAGTTGGATCTGTGGGATTTATTTATTAAAATTGTTTTTTTGTTTTTTTTGGGGGGGGAGGTTTGGATTTTTTAATCAATAAAAAATGTATAAACGAGTGTGTGAAATGTGTTGTTTTATGATTCGGTTTGTTCAAACTGGTTTAAAACTTTCTTTAAAAAAAAAAAAAAAAAGAGACTATTTTACACCCTACAGGCCACACAGTACTACAGGAGAGCATGACTATTTTACACCCTACAGGCTACACATAGTACTACAAGAGAACCAGCGGCTATTTTACTCTATAGGTCACACAGTACTACAGGAGAGCCAGTGACTATTTTACACCTTACAGGTCACACACAGTAATACACCAGGGCCAGTGGATACTTCACACCCTACAGGCCAGTCACAGTATTTCAGAAAAGCCAGTGACGATTTTATACCCTTCAGGCCACACACAGTACTACAGGAGAACCAGTGGCCATTTTACATGAGGACATATGTAGTATTTCATATGTAATAAGAGCTGGTCTGTTCTTTTTGTATGGTTTATACCTCTGCTACACTCAACTATTTTGATTGTACTTCACACATTTTTGGGAGGTATTTTGTAACTAAAAACATTTTAGTGTACTTTGCTGGTTTCTGTGGCTTAAAGAGCCTTAATTGTTCCCCCATGCCCAAAAAAGTCTGACCCGTGCCGTACAGGTCCCCCTGTTCCAGAAAGCTGTGGGGAGTCACCGTTCCTCGCCCAGTGCCGGCAGGAAGTCGGCGACGGTGTCCACCACGTAGTCGGGCACGCACGCCGCCTCCTCGGACGCCGGGCTGTCCCTGTACCCCTGCGCCTGCTCCAGCGTCGACACGCCCGTCAGCGTGAGCACCGTGTCGACGCCGCACGTCCGGCCGAACAGGATGTCCGTCTCCAGGCGGTCGCCCACCATGACGGTGCGGGCGGGGTCCACCCCGAACCGGCCGGCGATGCAGTCGAACATGAAGCGACCGGGCTTGCCGACGACCGTGGCCTTGCGCCCCGCCGCCGTCTCCAGGGCGGCCGCCAGGCTTCCGGAACCTGTGGAGCGGGAGCGGGAGAGGACCAATCACAGCGTGAGAAACTGCGCATCGCAAAAACGTGCAGGTTGGCACATCGTGGCACAGAGATAGCTGTGGGGTGTTCTCCGAACATCCTGGCTCCTAAAACGCAAACATACCCTCATATAAAGGCGCAACCACAATAAGCCAGGATTTTTTAGTCCAGGCCTACTTAGCTTCAACACTAACCAAACACAGCCATGTCCAGCTTCAGTACTAACCTAGCTTCAGCTGTTTTACAGGAGTAGCCCATTTTGGATTTGGAAACTAGGTGTGTGGACTCTTTAGCCAATCACTAACTTAAATTAAACACTTAGTTGTTGAAAGTCACTGAAATACTGCAGCCCATCAGGACTGGAGTTAAACCTGCAGGCATTGCGGTCCTCAGGGACTGGAGTTTAGGCTGCTGATGCTGGAGCCCTCCAGGACTGGTGTTAAAGCTGCAGACTAGGGCCAGTTCCGAATTGAGTATGGCTGCTGGAAAATGCCCGAGTGGTAATATTTTAAACCAAAACTGTCACAAGGCATGTATATCCACACAAAAGTGAACAAGTACAGCAGCTTGGAGCACGTTTGGCGATCTACACCAATGAGATAGACGGTTCTGCGCACAAATAATCACAACCTGTACTCAGTCTATATTGTTTATATGAATAATGACGTTACGGTTTCCCTGCAAGCCTTTATTTGCCAACATTTTAAATACCGTGATATTCGTGCGTAAACGCCTGATGCGGGGGAAGCTCCATTTATCTGTAATGCAGTACATTTTGGACTTGAGACGACAAATGCATTCAGCGTTGGTCATTGCAAGACAACGTCCAGACAACGGCTTAATGCAAAACGGGCCAACCTGGTGACACTCTGCCGCGTGGAAGCGGGTGCCAAGGGTCTCGGTCAGTAGCCAGAAACAGGCAGTCGGGATCGCGCAGGTAGCAGCAGGCTTTCGCCAGTTTAAGAAAATTCAGTTTGTCGTCATATCCGACCAGGACCGCCTTGACGTCCGAATCTAAGGGGCAGTCGTATATGGTCGCGCCGGGAATTTCGGGTTCTCTCCCCACAGCAGGCACGCCAGCTTCGTGCAGCTCCGTATACACTCCGTCGCCGCCGATGACATAAACCTTCCCTTGAACCTTGGCCACGTCTCGCAGGTAAACCGCCGAACAGTAAGCCGAGCTCAGGATGTCGCTTTGGACGACGTCACTGAAACCCAGTCGGGAAAACTTCTGCAAATAGCCGTCCCTCGGTCGGGTGCAATTGTTGGTAACGAAGAAAACGCTTTTGCCTCGTTTCTTCAACAAACTCACCACCTCCGGCGCGCCCACCACCGCCTTTTCGCCATTCCAAATCACCCCATCGCAATCGAAAAGCACGCAGTGTTTCGTATAAAGGAGATCTTTTAAATGGGTTCCCAGGAGCCTCAGGCAACCATGGCTTCTAACAGCGCCTGCCATCACAATTAAAGCGCTTTCACCGACTGTCACTCTGTCCAACCCTGTAAACCAGGGGAAATTACGTCACGGGCTATAAAAATAGAGAATGGCGCTTTCTGAACGACCTCTTTTTTTCTACCCGATTACGAAACTAAAGGCACATCGGTAAATAAGCCCATACGTAAGGATGGTTTACTTGCACCTCAACATCAAGCCTTCGCTTGACATTAATCGCCACACCCCCACAATGATATCCGCTCACAGTGCTATGGGAGCCGAGCCACGCCTACTCACCGCACTGATCCAATGAAACAGCGGTGCACGGCCCGTCAATTCAGGATGGTTGAGCAAAGCTTAGTCGCGAGCGTTCCGACCACAGCACCCTAAATACTTTTGGGCTGGGCGTTCGCCATAAAAGTAGCACGTCGCTTAATGCATGATATAAATATGTATCAAATCATTAAAATGTATTAAAAGAAGCAAAGGGATTTGTGAGATTTGAAATATTTTATCCTACCGATCACTGTGCGTTCTGATTCCTGGAATCCAGCCTTGAGTTGAATAGTTTCGTCAAAGTACAAATTGCCAACTCTTCAAAATGATTTATTACGCACTATGCACCTCTGTATAGCCAAAATGCTGCAGATATGAAAGTGAAAATAGTAAAATAATTTAAAGTTAAACATCATTTCTTCAATTTAATTGTGAAAATAGTTAAGTTTAAATATAAGTCTAAATGTTTTAACAGCAAATGAAACCGAAGAATACTCACAATATTTCCAGGTTTATTTCTGGATCTGTACACCAGGTATTAAAGAAGAACAAAATACAAAATCCTCAACAAAACAAAAACAATTCAGTTTATGTACAAATATTTATAAACAATAAAGATTTCCTCTTTAACATTTCAGATATTAAATGCTGCTCTGATTGTCTAATTCTGGCTATATAAATTTATGTTTTACTCACAAAGAAAGGTTATTTTTCAAATTAACTGAAAACATCTCAACTGCAGTGGCGGTTAAGTTTTCCTTTTCATCTCAAAAACGAAATACAAAAAATATAGAGAAATTAATATGGTAATTGGAAGAAAAAAAATCGAACCCACATTGAAGATTTCTTTAAAAAGTCACATTTAAGATAAATTTTCTGGGGGTGGTTTAAAATACAGGTACTCTCCTAAAGATTTGTTTCATTAGGATACATTCTGAGCATTCTTTTTTTCTACTACACCTTTGTACAAACTTTGGATAAAATAAATAGGCCGTCACTGAGTCACTGTCTTTGTTAAGAGTCAGTCAGAGCTGCAACTTAAACAGCTTGATAGTCTGCCTTCCTGCTTTACCCCACGTACTGGGACAGTAACGAACATCCTTCAGATTTACCCTGCAGTCAGCTGTTATGTTAAGGACAGTTTAACCAAAAAAAATAAAAAATAAAATAAATAAAATTAAAATAAAATTTACAACAGGAAGCCAGCCAAGGAAACAAAATAAATAAGACTACTGCTACAGACAGAGCAGGACTTGCATTTAGCCGTGTAGCAAACATAGTGAGATGATTTCAGGGCCTGTAGTCACAAAGCACACAGAGCAAGAATGCTGACTGAGGATCAGTTTCTTCCCAAATCCATATCCTTATCTCCTATGAGTGTGAAGGCAAAACTGGTTCTAGATCAGCACTTTTGAGTACAAGCCCCGGTGTCAGACACAGGCCATATTGGCATTGCAAAGTGGTCCCGCATTGTGTTTGACATGCAAACCTAGCATCAAACCCAATATAGTGTTTACTGTTCAAAAGAGTTACTGCATTCCAAACAATTTAGACTCCACCCACAGAAACCAGGCCTCAAGAAAGCCACACCCCCTTTATCAACATCTCCACAAAGCTTCAGAAGTAGTGATCTCAGATCAGTTCTGCCTGTTTTTTTTTTTTTACATCAGCACTTCTACTCCGAGACACTACGAATATGGGCTCTGGTCACTAAAGGAGAAAACAAAATAAGAGTGCGCCCCCTGCTGGACAGCAATCAGATCTCAACTTCTGCAACAACCTTTAAGTGCACACAAGTCTCACTGACACTCCAGCAAGCAGCATACAGGCTGTATTTCAGCGAATCAAACTAAAAAAAAACAACAAAAAAAAAAAACAGAACAATCACTTAATACTTCGATAGGTAAAGCAATGTTTAGTGGTTTTCTTCAGTGAAAAGTCCCATCTAGCATGCATGGATAAATGGTTTTCTGCTGCAGACAATAATGAAGATAAAATAAAAAGTCAAACTGTCATGTCTTTTCTGTACATATTTACAAATTATTGCCTTATATCAACAAGGAATTTCAACAAAATCTTTGAACAGAAATTCACAAGTTTATGAGGTCAAATACTTAACTTTTTAAAGACTACCTGATGATTATATACAAATGCAATTCAGGGGCCACCTGCCTGCATGGGGGGGGGGGGGGGATAACCTGCCACAGTGAAAACACCACTGACCTCACCAGCATTCTCCATAGAAATAGAATTACTAGCATGGTTTTAAAAAAAACAAAACAAAAAAAAAAAAAAAACAATAAATCAATTTACATAAGTGCTGGAGGGCCACATCGGATTGGATCGAATTCATATATTAATATTAAAATGCAACGCTTCACGTACCATAGAGGCTGCTATTACACTAGTACATTAAGTAATTTTCACATATACATCATTTTTCATAAGGACTTTCTGCAGAAGGGTATTCTGGACAAGCTAATCAAATAGAACTCCACCAATCTAGTAATTCTACAGCTATGCTGACATTCCGCAGTGCCTCTGGTCTTCCTGACCGGGTTATTCTGGCTTCAGGTCCCATCTCAGAATGCATAGATAAATTAAGTAAACATGAATACTGCATAAATTAAACTGCCAACTATGTCCTCTCTGCCTTTTTCTCCTAAAAAGCCCCAAGACAGTACCCACCATGCCCTGTTTCTCAACTGTAATCAGTTGTCAGGAAAGTCTAGAGCTTGCCTTTAGACATCGGAACCAGGCTGCAGTACCGTGACGCAGGATTGGTGTTCATATCTGTACTGTCATGACGTGTGACTGATGCACGCATACGTGTCTGTGTCTATAGTTACGCGATGCGGGCTTGCTGTTCGTGTCTCTCGTACCATGGACGCAGGACTGGTTTTCAGGACGCCATTGTGACCCGACGTCAGCAAGGAGATGGGGCTGCAGTTTCATGGCTATGTACAGGTGTACACTTAAGATTCAAATAACATCCCTGTCCCCAAAAACAAAAAACAAAAAAAACAATTAATGGGGACTCATTGGAATAAAGATGAACATGCACATGGCTCAGCTTAGACAGTCAAAATAGTCTTATACACACAAGTCTCTGAGAAATGTAAAACGTGCCCATTGGTTTTTTAGCAAAGTTGTTCAACTGTACACTTTCTACAAAAAAAGGCAACACAATTTACTTACAAGACTAAGGCTAAAGTTGTGATGAGCTTGGCGCAGTCCACTACGTATTCTTTGCAATAAATACACACCTAGCTATCCACAAACCAGCACACATTCACCAACACTGTTTCTCAGACATTTTAAACAAAAAAAGAATTACGCACAATAGTTCAGTCACGGAGAAACTTCAAAAGCAAAAAAAAAAAAAACCAACTTTGAGTAGAAAAACATGGGTTACTGGGGTAGTCACGGTATCAACCTTTGCACTGTTTCAGGGAAGAACATTTTTTTGGGAAAAGCTGTCAAAACCAGTAAGTTAACCATCTGACCGTGATGATTACATTCTTGGAGGGACCTCATTTTGAATTCTGGTCCGTTTCTACAGTGCGGTGTAAAGCTGTGATCTGAGCATTCTGCTCACTTTTCTTGCACGAATGACTGGGAGGATTTTACTCGTTCTCTGAAGCGTCAATCAAGGAGACCTACGCCTTACAAAAATTAGGCCACAGATAGCACACAGTCATAGTCGCTAACAGAAGAAAATCTCTTGACGTGTCAGTTAATGAATCCATTTTTTTTTTTTTTTAAATGCTTCAGGCTGCCCCAAAACTACGTTGCGCCCATCCAAACAGACAGTGAACGTTCTGGATGCAGAAATCCATCACTCATTTGGACATAAGCAACTCCCCTTCCTCGTGTAAGACGTCAAAATGTGCCGCACGCAGACCGATGTCTCCCACAAGGTCTGGCGATGCCGTTCTGTGGTTCTTCCCTCTCCCAGACAGAAAAATTCCGTAAACCAGGACGTCTCGACGTCCCCAAGTGTGTGCTCGGGAACCCCGCATTCAGGACGTCTCTGCAGGGTCGAATGTAGGGGTTCAACACAGAGAGAACTGGGGCCCTCCGACCAAAACGCTACAACCGCCAGTGTCTAAGCACAGCCAATCTGTGACCTGCAAACTCTCACCTTCCAAAGTACCACGTGAAACAACAACAAACAAAACACACATAGGAAAAGGGGCGGAGGGGAGAGCCGTTTCCATTGGCTGTTCCGCGCGGAAAATGCTGTCATTGGTGTAAAGAAGCGGCGGGGGGACTTCCTCTTCACGTCCCAGACGACAGACCATCCACATTTAAAAACTGAAAAAATAAAAAACCCAAATGGCTATATTTTCTCTTGAGAAATCAAGATTTTTAAAGTTCTATACGATAAAAGACATCACTGATGTCATAGTAAAAAAAATATTTATATATATATATATATATATATATATATATATATATATGTACACATTTACTCTAAATAAAAACTGAAATGTTTTCCAGTGAGTAAAGAGTGTAACGCGTCATTCGGCCTGTAGGGCGGCGTGCTGCTGGTGTAACGAGCGGAAACCGTTGGCCTCGCCGCCGAAGTCCGTGACGGAGACCGCCATTTTGGTGCCGGCGAGGCGGTGGGGGTGGCCGCGGGGCTGGTAGTCCACGCCCAGGTCCGTGACCGACACGTCGTTGGCGAAGGGCTCGGACAGGCCCAGCTTCAGCCGGCGGGGGGGGGGCCGGTCGCGGGCCTTGCCCCCCCGCGCGTCCGCGTGGTAGAAGCCCGCGTCCAGCATGTTCAGGCAGTTGGCGTCGCCGTTGGGCGCGAAGCCCAGAGCCTCGTCCCGCCCCAGCGCCCCCTGGTGGTGTAAGCTCTCCAGCGGCGCAAACCCGAACGCGTCCCCGGGACTGCACACTGTGGCCACACTGCCACTCAGAGCTGAGAGGAGAAACAACATCACGCACACCGTTACCATGACATTACAATCATTATTACACCTTTTTTTTTTACTTGCTGTCGTTGTCGTTACTTTCTAGCCATCATTAATATTGTCATTATGATTCTCATAATTTTTAGGGGTCCAAGAACAGCAGTACTGGAACCTTATTGTTTGTTTTCCTGTTTATTATTATTTTCTCCTGCTCCGTTTAAACTGTTCGGCTCTTGCTGTCTGTGCTGTGCTCGAACCCCTTTAATTACCGCTAGCATCTTTATGATATTATTATTCTCATTATTTTTATTGCTGTCCTCATCACAAACATTACCGTTACAGTGGAGTGATAGCGGTAAGGAATGAGCCGCCTGTAGCAGAACGTGACTTCTACAGAGCCCGCTTCTAAACAGAGTACAGAATGTGGGCCGCACTGACCCCTGACCCCTGACCCCCGACCCCCCCACTCACCAGTGAGGTCACTGGCGGTGATGGAGTTCAGTAAGCTGAGCTGCTGGTCAGCGTTGGGTTCCATCCGACCTCCGACCCCGCCCGGGCACACTGACCCCGCCTCATCCACAGCCAGACCCTCTGCCTCGTCCACCAGCCTGTCCATCAAATCCCTGAGGGGGCGGGACCAACACGGAAACGGGAAGTCATGTTAGACAAAGTACTTTTTGTCACAACGCAATTCAACACCGATGCCACCCAAAAGCTCTGTATAAAGTACAGCTGTCAGAGGAAACCGGCAGAGGGAAAAATAAGTAAAATAAAAATGATTGTACATCCACGTTTTTGGAAAAGAATATTTTTGGGTGGAAAATGATTCCACAACTGCGGGAAAGGTTAGGGCATGGGGGGGAGGGTAAAAACAGCCAGCCACGCCCAGCTGATCAGGGGTGGGGGCATGGGGGGGTGTAAAAACAGCCACTCACGTCACCCCCGGGTAACAGCTGTACTTCTTCTTCCCGAAACGGGTCTGCTGCACGAAGTAGTCGAAGCGCTCCGACTTCTTCCACATGTAGTAGAAGGCCACGCACTCGGCCACGGACCGGGTTCGAACCTGCACGCGGCGGGCGACCGGGGCCCAGGCGCGAACCAGAGAGGAAACAAAAGCAGAAGAAAGAGGTCACTTCCTGCACAGATTCGGGTCACTTCCTGTATAGAGACTTCCCAGCTAACAGGGCACGTGACATTCTGTCAAGGGAATCATTATTAGTGAAAATAGCACCAATAATAAAGCATTTTATTAAAACAGTACTTCTCTCAAAGTACTTCACAACAATTAATACAGCAGGAAAGTACAAACACGGTGTACAGTGATGTGAGCAAATAGAAGTGCCTCCTAGTGAGAGTGTGGTAGGTCTGTCCCACAGCCGGCCTCACCTTGTGTTTCTGTATGAGGTGGAAGTTCTTGTCGTAGATCTGAAGCGCGTGCTCAAAGTTTCGGCATTCGTCCTCCGTCCATGGAAGCCCCTCTTCTGGAAGGAGAGAGAAAAAGATGGGCTCGCGTTTCTCCACTGGGGGGGGGGGGGGGAACGGAAAGACTCACTCTCCCAGCATCCCACGCACACTCACCCTTCGAAGACTTCGCGTTGCTGCGGAGTGCATCGTGGGTATTGTAGTTACACTTCATGAGCTCGTACAGCGCCTACAGGACAGACAGAAACACCGACGTGAAAACAGGCTTCCAGAATTAGAGTAGAAGGATAAAGAGCCTAAGAAAGAGAGGGAGTGAGAGAAAGAGAGAGCGAGACAGGGAGCAGGAAAGAGAGAGAGAGAGAGAGACAGAGAGCCCAGGTGTTCAGGCGTACCTGCTCGTTGTCTCGTACGTGTACCGCCGCTGCAGCCCCAGTGGTCTTCCCCTCAGGCCGTAGCGTGGCCTCCCACAGGAAGTCCCGCACTTTGCTCTCCGCCAAAACGCCGGGCTTCCACAGCAGCTGGTCTTCATCCTCATACACTGCAACACCGCCGCAGGACGTTACACAAACGTTACACTGCCACTACACTGATGTTACACGAACGTTACACTGCCACTACACGAACGTTACACTGCCACTACACGAACGTTACACTGCCACTACACGAACGTTACACTGCCACTACACTGATGTTACACTAATGTTACACTGCCACTACACTTATGTTACACTAATGTTACGCTGCCACTACACTAATGTTACACCACCAAACAGGCACTACGCTAATGTTACACCACCACACAGCCGTTACACAATCATTACACCATCCTACAGGCATTACGCAAAGAAACCACGTCGCCCTACAATTCAAGTGACCCCCAAAACTCACCCTTTTCGTTGTCGCGGTAGCGGCAGAGGCGAGTTGGGACTTCAGCTTGGTACTCAGACCCCACCATTATCTCCTGCAGGGAGAGAAAAACAGAAACACAGTGAGGGCCCAGTTCATCCATGGCCACGGGTTCGAGCCGGGCTGCGGCTGCAGAGAGACTTGCCTTTCTGGAATCTTCCGGGTTAACCCCGTCCTCTTCCCCCTCAGACTCCTTGTCTCCGTCATAAATTGTGTTGGCTGAAACCATGGCAACAAAACACAGTGAGAACACAGAAGCGTTTTTGAAGTAGTTACGGGCAGCCCCGTCGGGTATCGAGTTTTCAGATTATCCGTTAGTTTGAGAAACGGACAATATAATTTGATCTGGCAAACTGGCTCTGTGTGACCATGGGAATGTTGTCTCGTCTCTCTCTGCCTCCCCCCCCCTCCCCATTAGCCATTAACCATGAAAACCACTAGATTCAGAACATAAACACACTTTATGTTCTACTCAAACCCTACTGCAATCTGTATTTAGAATCCATATTTCAGTCCAGGGTGGACCACTAGCTCTTCAACTCCAGCAGGACTTACATCTGAGGGTTCGAGGGAAGAAGTCGGTGGCCTCGTGTGATGTCACCGAGGGGGTGAGGTCATCTGCCGAAGACTGCGCCTCCTCCTCGTAGTCCCCCGAAAGCAAGTCTTTCGCAATTTCCTCCTGAGGATGAGGACACGCATTACACACACGCACACAACAAACACGCACGCACACACTATACATGCACTATACGTTCACTGTACTCACTCACTCACTCACTCACTCACTCACTCACTCACTCACTCACTCACTCACTCACTCACTCACTCACTCACTCACTCACTCACTCACTCACTCACTCACTCACTCACTCACTCACTCACTCACTCACTCACTCACTCACCTTGTCTAAGGTCATGTCGGGCAGCTCGTCGGGCAGCTCCCCTGACGACTCGTCCATGCTGGACGCGGCCGCCGTGCTGACCGACGCCTCGTAGCGGTAAATCGCCAGCAGCTCCTCCAATGGCATGTTACCTTCCTGTAACCAAGGAAACGGCAGAAACCGCCACAAACACATTAAACATAACCGCTGTATTATCTTTACTAAATCAAAAGTGGAACTGTTGTGTTCGGTGAGGAAGAGCTGCCACAGGTGCGTAAAGGAAAGAAAATGTCATACGCACTCTAATATATTATAGAATATAACATATAATATATTATTACATAAAAGTTGGTACAAAATTACATTACAGTGCAAAAATGTGCGAGTGCTAAGTGCTACACAGAGCTAGGGCAAACGTTTCAGTTACATGCTGCAGTTCTCCGAAATATAAGTTAGTATTATCTTCACCATCCATGTGGATTAAGCTCATACTGTTTCTGATCGTTATTAAGAGCGCTGGGTCAGGAATATATACACCATAGATTTAATCTATTTGGGTTGGCGACTGACCAGCTTTGGAGTCTCAGGGTCTACTCTAATCTGGTGCTTGAAAGTGACAGGATGGTCTGCACTTGTGCCTTCGGCTTTGGTTTGAAGCATCCATCAAACAAAAATGTAAATCAATATTCTATAATAAATAAATAAATATAATTCAACATTTCTTGAGAGACATAAGCCACAGGTGGAAGAAGAGAGAAGTGCTAGGCTACCTTCTCCAAATCGGCGATTTCTGCACCAAAGTTCTTCTCTCCGTCCTGAATCTCTTCGTCCTCCAGAGTCTGTTCGTCGTCGTATTCATGCACCAGCATCTCGGCCGAAGGATCGAAGTCGTGATCTTCCGAAGACAAAGAGCCGACTGCACAGAAAAACACGCAAGTAGCAACACACTGCGGGTTCGCTGGCGTACTTGGCCTCAACATCACCAATCCTCCATTCAAAAATTAACGGAATATAGGCCTATCCGCATATGAAGCCACTTGAGACTGCTAATGTTGATGTTATTGGTGTCTGGGTCATTCTTAACCGTTTGACACATGGAGTACACATGGAGTTTAAATGAATTACTGCTACATCCGCATAATAATAATTCATTTAAAAAAACTAAGATATGAGCATCGAAAATCAATTTCAAAATTTAAATGTGCAATAAACCATTAATCGAGGACATGTTGATTCAGATCTTCAGATTGGCACATTTAGATGTACTATATGAAGACCAATCTCACTAGCATGTACATATTAAAAATGAAAACAATCTAAATGGACCACGGGCTGGAAACAGTAATCGACAACAGGTAACGTCAGTGATCCAACAGGTTTGCTCCTGTAAAATACTGTAGCTACAGCTCAGTCCAGCGATTTATTTTTATTAACTAACAGCATTTATCAACGGAAAAATTCAAACAAAACGCATAAAATAGACGGCTGGATGAAAAACGTTTGAAATAGGGAAAAAACTCACCTGGACTCGAACTTCCAAAGGAAGCCTGAGGAAGAGAGAAAAAGGCAACGAATGAAAAACAATATTTTTCCGTAATATTTAAATTCTCCAAGTAGCCTAACGTTTAGGCGACCACAACCACTGTTGCATTACAGCACACAGCCTGCTATGCTGTCAACCCATCATCAGAATTATGAAATAATTAAATAAATATCTGCGCTCAGTTTTTCCGCTAGGCGATGGCTATTTTCACGGATACTTGCTAACCGCTTCGTGTCGGGAGACTAAACTCAATGTCAACGCACTACCCAAATCGCGACATGAAAAATCACGATAAATGCATCTGATGTTTGAGCCGCGTAAGCGAACTGGCCATAGCGTCGGCGCTCACAATTAAGCTAATCAAGGAAAGCCGAGAGCGACCATAAAAACAAACACTCTTTCGATTTGCGCGGCCAGCTGCAGCGGATTCTCTGACCAACCGCCCGCAAAGATGTCTTCAATATGATCGAATAATAAAAACGCGTTCATTGCAATAAATGTACATAAAAATACATTTTTCCCAACTGGTGGGGTTTTCTCCATTGGGTTGACGAAACATTCTTGCAGTCTACGATACATACGCAGCGGCCTAGCACCGCAGGATCCCGCTATACGTTTACACATATTTCACAATTTTATCCGAGTTAATTTTGCCACCGAAAACAATACAAGACACATATGAACCTTAATTAACACAATCAGTTAAATTAAACTCCATTGTACCGGTTAGAAAATTTTAAAATATCCATTTAAAATCTGATGCTCCTTCCCTGTTTCCTTTCTTACCTCCGCCATATTGGTACCTCTAGGCTAATAAGCGGAGTCCAGCCCGGTACCCGGATCGACTCGGTGGACCAATCGGAAGCTCCGGCTCCGCTCTTCGTGAGAACTTTCAAACTGCGCTGCGGGAGAAGTGCTACGGACAAGAGCTGCATTTCAGATTTTGTCTCACCTTCGTCTCATTTTATCCGTAAAGCCTTGCGGACATGCAGGTTTTTTAAAAATGTACACCACAAATATGCGGGTGTACAAAGTCAGACTAGATATAGACGAGCAGACGCAGTGTGTTTACAATAACCAGCTCACGTAGTCTTGTTTAAAGTCGCATAATGTTTTCGGGAAGTTTCATTTAGATCAAAGTGACAGAACTGCATTCCTTGAAAAAATATGACGTAATATGTAGCCTTGTTAAATCATCACACATTCTAGGTAGCCTACTATTAGACATTTGCAACGGCATTCAACTAACCTGAACCGATTCTGGCTACATTTAAAAAAAAAAACATTGCATGCACATTGTTGACTTGCAGGTTACCAGTAGGTTTGGGGAGAACGAGGGAGACATGTCAGTCACCCCAAATATTTTCATATGAATTATAACTGATCCTTGCTAGCATGCTTGCGAGAGTTGATGTTTCACATAGTCCAACAGTGCGTCTCCCCCAAAGTTCCAGTGAATCCTACACCTGTGCGTGCATGCAGACAAACACTCACCAATACACTGTGCTGTTATATGGTGGCTGTGTGTGCTGCAGTGGTTGCATGTAATGTAATCCAACGTGCTGTCAGATACAGGTCTGAAGTATTTGGCCTTCGTTGTTTAAGAAAATATGCGGGCTTACCTGATCTTGTATAACACACGAATCACACGCGTTGTTCACATATCCGTCATATAGACTGTATATCAGCATAGCTACAGAATGTTGAGCTTCAATGCAGTGGCAGGGTGGAATTTCCCTTACAACAGCGGTTTTCAACCTTTTCTGATCCAGGGTCACCCACCCAGGCTCAAAAGCACCCAGGAGAAGCCCATTATAAGTTCAAAAGGGCTATAAAAAAAAGAAAAGTTTTATATTTTGAAATATGTTCCCACTGGTCATTGCATATCAAGTCTGGCCAGTGAGGGGCCCTCTACAGTTACTCTTATGGACCCCCCTGTGGAAAATCCAGGCCTTAACAACACTGATCATGCAACAGTATGGGTAAATGAGGCGATAGGGGGAGAGAGAGAAATTAGCATGCTACAACTGCAAGATTAATGAGGCCAAATGACACCATGACCTCCTTTGTCTATGTAATGTGTATACTGGTTGCAGAGATTTTTTTGGGGGCGGGTGCTCAAAGTGGGATAAGGGCCCACCAACCTTGAAAAACTGTTTTACTGCACCCAGTTATTGTAAAGAATATATTTTGCCGAAGTGAACGAATGAAAATTAAGGACAGCAAGGATATCATATCAAAGGGGCACATCGGACTCTTGGAGGGGCAGGTGTATGCAGGTTCTTATTTCCAACAATCATACCTGACTCAATTAGCTAATTAACTGTCACACCAACGCGACTTTACTCTTAGATTAGACTACAGTAAAACATTTCAGACAAAAGAATGGTTCTCATTCATGTCAAGAAATTTTGTTAAATTGCCATATCGCATAAATAATTATTAATTAAATGACTGAAAGCAAATGTCTGAGTGGAATCCTGAAACAGATCTGACTCTAGAAAGCCATATATCCCTGAGAAATGCATTTCAGACTCACGTTCGATATATATCACAGTTTCCTTGCAAAGGTTATATTTTATTACAGTAATTGTTCTCGTAACAGCCACAGGTGTCCAGCTAATGAATCACTATGCAAATCTCTCCTCCCACCAAACTCCTTTGCATCTTGTTCTCCTCAAATAGACTATCTTGGCCGTGCGACTTCCTCTGTCTCGCTCCCCTCCGGCACTTTAAGGCTTGTTTGTGCGTCATACGCCTCACCATCCCTTCTGACTTTGTGAACGGCCCCCAACTGCTGCATACGCCCCACCACACACACACACACACACACACACACACACACACACACACACACACATCACGTACATGCACACACACACACACACACTCGCACGCACACACACACACTCGCACACACACACTCTTACTCACTCCACCCACACGCACACAGACCCCCTCTCAAACTCACGTGCAGATGAGAAATTTAATTTCTAGAGAAACGCAGATGAAAGTATTTTTCTATCTCTGTTTCTGTCAGACCAATAAAGCTCAATTGAAGCTTTATGAGTCAGATGGATTTTTTCTTGTCATGAGTTTAAAAGCTTTTCCATCATGTTCGTTCGTTGTCACGCCTGAATTTAAATTTCAGTTGAGTGTGTGTGTGTGAGTGTGTGTGTGTGAGGGTGGTAGAGTGAGAGCTCTGATTATTCTCTCTGCTCTTGTTCATCTAACTCACTGAAAGAGAAGTTAAAATTGGCTTTGTGAAGTGGTTTAGTGATGTCATTCCATGAATAACATTGCGATACGCAGTTATAGCATCATGCATACGGCTGGCCTTTGGCTTTAGAAGCGATTTAAGTTGAGCCACTGAATAAGGGTGACTAATCATCAAGCAGTTCCCTGGTCCCAAAGGCCTCCACGCAAATGCCTGGATTTAGAAGTTTAGCCAAAAATAGACAAATCGCTCTAAAAGCAGCCATCAGCAGAAAATACATCGCTGGTAATTATCTTCGTCATTATTGCCATCGTCATCGTCACAATTACCATCAACATCATTATCATCATCTTATGATCATCATCTTAATTGTCTGAGCTTTGGGAAAAAATATATATCCATAGTATTAGGATAAATTGTAAATCCTAGAGGTGAGGTTTTTACTATAAGCCCCTTGGGGTTTCTTACCTCTCCTGCATAATCCCTGCTATGTTTGTTGTTACATACTTTTGGTTTATCACTTACTTTGTGTGAATAAATAAATAAATAAAGCTTCATCAGCATAACCTTGATCATCATATTCATCCCAGCTGGTTTCATCCCACTAAAGATCCTGGTGCTAACCCCAGCAAAGCCCCCTGCCCACTCCTGCCCCAGCAAAGCCCCCTGCCCGCTCCTGCCCCAGCAAAGCCCCCTGCCCCTGCCCCAGCAAAGCTCCCTGCCCCTGTACCCGCTCCTGCCCCAGCAAAGCCCCCTGCCCCTGTACCTGCCCCAGAGAGAAGGAAAGAGGGGGTAATAGAGGGTAATAGAAGTATGCTTCTGCGTTACCCACTGTCAACACTTATGTCAACACCTTCCACAGGTCGTGATCATGAAAAAATAATAAAAAATAATGCAGCATATGCTTAGGTAGACCCCCATCTGCTTATTTTACATTCTTTTTATTATTTAACTTCCTAAACATGTGGAAACCAAAAGTCCCAACTTTTTAATATTCTTGGTGTTGCGCATGTTGTATTGAATTCTCTACATCTGCCGCAAACTAAATTTCTTGTTGGCCTCTCAACACGCCGCCAGGTGGCAGTATGATGTCACAGATTGTCTATTACATTCGTTGCCGTGAAATTCTGCTCTCAGGCTAAGTTAAATGCTGGCAGTCAAAGCCAAATGGGCACTTTCGGCGGTGAACTGCGAGTCACGGACTTCTTCCCTGTCAAAACAGCGTTCCCGAGAAAGTTACCGGCACGCTATCAGTTGGACACAACGGAATGGTCAGTGCGAGATCAACTTTGATGGAGTACTTTTAACAAAAGGTAACCAAACTGTAACCAAAAAGTAGGAGGCTCAAGTCCTGGGTATGACACTGCCCCTGTACCCTTGAGCCAGGTACTTAACCTACATTGCTGCAGTATATATTTAGCTGTATAAATGGATGCAATGTAAATAGCTGTGCAAGTCACTCTGGTGTAAGAGCATCTGCAAAATGCCAGTGATGTAATGCAATGGATCACGCCAAATGTGTTTTTTTTTTTTTTTTTTTTTACATTCAGCAAGCATATTCCCACGGGACCCTTTTTACAATGATCAGCTGAGCAGGTCTGTGCTTTTAAAGTCCTACCTAACCCCCTGTCATGTGAGCCTGGCCCCCTTAGATTGCAATGGTGTCCACCTGTCACCCTGCGCCCCCTCACCCACCCACCCCCCACACACCCATTTTCCATCTCCAGTAAAGAAGCTTGTTATTCCAATACTCCGGCCTGTTAGTGATTGTTTCCCCCGTGCTGCTGGAATCCCACAGTCAGACACGTGTTCCACGCATGTGATTGTGGAAGGGTGCCCTCGCTCCAGTCTCTGGCAGACGCCCCCCCCCCCCCGTACACCCCCGCAGTGAGGCAGGAACGTGCTCTCTGCAGCCGTATGCCGGGGGGCCTGGGAAATTTTAATGAGACTCAGTGAGTGATAGCGATATTCACTCCATAAAGAATAAAATACTGTAATATTCGCTATATAAAGGCAAAAATACTGTAATATTCGCTATATAAAGACAAAAGTACTGTAATA
The DNA here is from genome assembly GCF_018555375.3 of Anguilla rostrata. Taxonomy (NCBI): domain Eukaryota; kingdom Metazoa; phylum Chordata; class Actinopteri; order Anguilliformes; family Anguillidae; genus Anguilla; species Anguilla rostrata. Next base: position 39,628,380 of record NC_057942.1, on the reverse strand, counting down.
TTCACTGTACATAGAGAACAATACTAACACTCATAAAAAATATGATATTCACTCTGTAGAGAAACACTGTAACATTCACTATATATAGAGAAAAATACAGATGTTCACTATAAAACAGAGAAATACTGTAATTTTCACTCTATAAAGAGAGAAATGCTTGTAACAGATAAGGAACAACCAGCTGGGAGTGATTATGCAGTTGGCTGTTGCGGCTGAATCTGAGCAGGCAGAGGCGCGTGGATATGGCCTCAGTCTGACGGAGTAGCAACGCTCATCCTTCAGCTGTCGGTGGCGGGCAGGTCATGTGACCGGGAGTGTTAAGACGGGAACACTAACACCGAGGAGACAGAGCGTGTACGTGAGAACACGCGGGTCTGTTCTGCCACACACCGAACGCGTCACACACCTGTGCGATTCTCTGTGGGGATGCTCACCTGCTCTGCATAGGAGGGAAAGCATGACTGTGGCTGAACTGATGATAAACGATAACTGCCTGCAAACTGATTTAAAAAACATTTTTTTAAAGGAAAAGGTTCAGAACATAGGACTTTGGATTAAGGCCGTGTGTTAAATCGATTGGATCTGAGACGGTTTGAAAGGATAGTTGGCATGTTCATGGGATAGCGGCAGTTTCTATCACCAACCTTTAAAAACCTTCTATTTTTCTTGACTATTAATAGGCCTACTTATACAACATAGACATGAAATACAAAGCACCATCAAATACAAACATCAATAAGAGTGTGTGTGTGTGTGTGTGCGCGTGTGTGCGAGTGCCTGTGTGTGTTGGTGTCTCCATGTGCTGCACTAAAATACACCAAAAAGAGGCCGATTCAGTTCTGTAATTGAACCACCTACCATCAGCCATTATCCCCCAAGGGCTCCTCTGGCATTACAAAAAAATGTAAAAATAAACAACATGCCTTTAATGTGTATTTATAGTCAGTGTTGTGGGATAGAGTGAGACATGGAGAAACGCGTGCGTTTCTGCTCGCGCCTGACGAAGTTTCAGCCGCGAGGAACGGCGTTGCGGCGGGCGGGTGGGGGCGAAGCGAAGCTATCGGTCCGCCGCAGGGCTGCGGTCTCGTTTAATTTATGGAAATCGTCTCCGTGCGGCGGTCACGGTCGCGGCGGGCGGCGGGGCGGAGGTGAGCGATGAAGCCTCTCCCCGCGGCGCTGACGGCGGTAATTACACGGCGAGGAAGCTCCAGCTTCATTCGGGGCGCTATCGACCAACAACAGCCCTGCCCGTTTCACCGTATTACATCACATACATTTAACAGATGCTCCCGTTCGGAGTTATAAGAGCAGTGGTGATATAGCCTACACCAGGCTAGCATCACTCACAGAACGCCGTTAAAGCTCCAGTATACAGTTAAATGCAAAAGGTACAGAGACAGTGACACGAGTTTTGTTGTTATGGCTCTGTGGGCTACTCCAGCACTTTGGATTTGAAATAAAAGAAAAATATGAGGTTAAAGTTCAGACTGTCTGCTTTAATTAGAGGGTATTTACATCCATATCTGGTGATTTATGAAGAAATTACAACCCTTTTTTTACAACCCCTTTAGAACCCTACATATAAAGTAAAAAAAACATGATTGACACAACAATATTGCATCACTGTCTGAACACTTTTGCATTTAACTCTCGTTGAATTATGCCAACCTTGAACTGTGACATAGTCATGATTATTATTCATGATTATTCTGCCACATAATTGACACTACCCATAATGCACCACAAAAACAATGTATCAGAAGCAGTGTAATATGTTCAAGTGTCCAAAACGGGGCTAATTTTTAAACTCACTCGTTTGTTTTTTTGGTTCCCAGCAACACAGGCTTCAGTGGTGTCTGTTTGTGTCACACTGGGAGAGGAAGCCGAGTATGAGACATGGAGACTGCAGGTTTGATTCCAGTCCAGCAGTATGCTGTAGCTGTGCCACAGATTCTTCGGACACGGCAGATAACTCAGCTCTGTTCCGAACAGTGACAGTTCTGTCTCCCTGCCTTTGGAGCCGGAACATTCCAATCTGATGAATCTGAGAAGTCATTAGGGGAGGGGGAAAGGGAGAGGGGCGTGGTCAAGTACAACACCAAGAACAGACAAGCACATCCCATCTCAGGTGCGGGTGCGAATTGAGAAAGTAAGCGTGCGATTCACTCACAGTGCAAACTGGTGAGACCCAACAGAAGGCCCACAGTGGCCGAACGGCATCGGTATTTATGTCTTAGACATTTTCTAATAAACAGGCATGGCTGGAGCAGAGAGCTGCGGGTCCTACTTTTTGTATTCCCTGGTACATCAGTGCTGTAACACTGCCACCGGAAACTCCCGTTACCAAGCAGAATCTTTTGCAATTAAGAAACTCTTGTAGTTAAGAAGCACAGAGGACAGAAGAAACGCAGGAGCCGAGCGTCCGTAGAACGCAAAGCACCTGCGGTTGTGTCCTCAAGTCCTCAACCCTTATCCTGAGCCTCAGTCGCAGATCTGCCTGCCGCAATTTAAAAAATGTGTCATGCCGATGTTTTACATGGCGGTGAATAATATTACAGCTCAGAGAACGCATTAGCAGCCATTCAAACAGCAGCTGTAAGTGCGTCATGGCCTGGAGTTTCATTGCAGTCCTACGCCGAAGGTGAAATGAGGCAGAAAAGTGGGGTTCAGACTAAAGTGGTCGAGTTGTCGTAAGGTTAAAAAGAAAAAAAAAAACCGGTTCGTCTTTGTCTTTCAGTGCCATCATGTTCCAGCATAGTGCTGGTCCATCTGTTACAATTCACAAGTGAAAATTCTCATTCCAATGCGCAGTCACGCTTGTGCCACAATGTTCATTTCTGCTTGCCAGAATCGCTGGTGCTTGATTTTTCCATCTCCAACCAACCACATTCAACAAAACGTCATGCAGCATATTACATTCAGCACATCGGTAATGTATGTAAAACCATGATTAGAAAATGTGCTCATTAGCGAATATTGGAACAATTAAAACTCTTGTTGTGGGAGGGATGTGTGAAAAAAAAAAAAACATTTCAATAACCGATGTGACACAGGTAGTCAATACTAAAACCGATGTGACACAGTTAGGTCTGCAGTGTATGGTAGTCATTGGGGCTGGTTTAAAATAAAGGTTTGAAAGGAACGTACAAACTGCACTACACTTTCACCTCAAGCAGTGCTACACCTACCAGCATTCTGGGAACATTCTGTCTCGCTTGGTTTCTCTCTCTCTCTCCTCTGTCTCTCTCCCTCTCTCAGTTTCTCTTTCATGTACATTACATTACAGGCATTTAGCAGACGCTCTTATCCAGAGCGACTTACACAACTTTTTACATAGCATTTTACATTGTATCCATTTATACAGCTGGATATATACTGAAGCAATTTCGATTAAGTACCTTGCTCAAGGGTACAACGGCAGTGTCCTACCCGGGAATCGAACCTGCGACCTTTCGGTTACAAGTCTAGTTCCCTACCCACTGTGCTACACTCCGTCCTATGTACTTTGGAGAAAATCCAAGAGGCTACGAAATGTCATCCTGATACCCAGACCCAAAATGTATATTAGCACCTTTTTTTGGCACAGATCCAATGAATGGGCAGGCAAAGGTACAAACCCATTGGTTAATTCTGACCAATCATTTCGGCTGAATCAGTGAGCACTGGTCAGTAGTACGTTGCCAATAAACCCTTGTGATGCAGATTTCATTGGCGTTAGTAACTGTTATAATGTCCAGATACATGCCTATTTACTTATTTATTAAAAAAAAATTTTTTTAATGAAAATAATATGGCATCAATTTGAATACTTTTGATTACTGGATGAGAAGCTTAATAACCAATTATTATTAATTTATTATTATTAACTTAGGGTGCGCTCTAATCTGGCAACTTATTGACCTTTAGCGACAGTAATGATGGCCTGTTTCTGGATTATTCTAAATCCTAAACTTGCGTAAGCTTGGCTTGGTGCTCGGATACCCAATATCAAAAGCTCCCTACTCACGGTGAATGAACACCTGCACATTCAATCCCATCTGACAGTGCACAGAAAAACCTGCTTGTTTCTAGATCAGATGCATCTCCACCCCCCCCCCCCCCCGTGATTGCTCTTCACCTGAGTGGATTCGCAGACACAGAATGGCATTCTTTTGCTCAGACTCACATGTGACCTAAGAACAAATGTCACCGGGTGTCTGTGCGAGTGAGCAGTCCCCTGCAATGTAGAGCTAATATTTTATCAAATATTTTATCCATTTTCTGTACGTGTGTGTGTGTGTGTATGCCTGTGTGCATGTGTGTGTGTGCGTGTGTGTGTCTTCACCCACACTCGTAGAAATAAAGAATATATCGGCGATAAGGTCCAATGTGGTTTCCATAGCAACTGTGATGGGGGCAGTGACGAACAGCCAGGTACGCATTCACAGAACGCCGGGCTCGTGGTACGGGTTCGCCCGCTCCGCTGCCTCAGGTGAAGGGAGGACACGGCCTGTCCTCCTCAGATCTCACCGTCCGTCCGTCCGTCCATCTGTCTGTCTGTCCGTCTGTCTGTGGCACATCGCAGCTCTCTCACTCCCCTGCCCGTCGGACGACCGGCTGATGCACACGAAGAGCGCACCCACAGGCCGAGCCGCCATGCCCCATTTTCTCTGAGCGCAGTGGGACCCGCGTGAGGGTCTGTCTGAGGGCTCGGGTTCGTCCCGCGGAGTTTGGGTGTGAGACCCGCCACCGGTCCCCCTCCGGCGGCACGACCCGCGTGCCTGGCGCCCACGGGAACCGCTTTAGGCCATCAACCCGCTAAGTGGTTCCCCGGGTCCGAATCGAGGGGAGAGAGCCGAAAAAATCGAAGAGCTCGACAGATAACCTGAGAGAGAGAGAGAGAGAGAGAGAGAGAGAGAGAGGGGGGAGGGGAGGAGAGGGGAGGGGGACAGAGAGAGACAGAGAAGAGTGAGAGAGAGAGGAGAGAGGAGAGAGAGAGGGTGGGGGGGGAGAGAGAGGGGAGAGAGAGAGGAGAGATGGGGGTGGGGGAGAGAGAGGGAGGGGGAGAGAGAGAGACAGAGAAAGGGAGAAGAGAGAGAGAGAGGGGTGAGGGGGTGGGGAGAGGGGAGGGAGGAGAGAGACACAGAGAGAGGGAGAGCATGAGTGAGAGAGAGGAGGGGGGTAAGAGCAGCTCTCCCTGTTGCAACTGGGGGCACATTTCAATCCGAGCTGCATTGATCACATGACGGTGGGGTTGGGTGGATTTTTTTTTTCCGATCGGTTATCGGACTGATTCTGACAACCATAGCTCACATTTGTGTGAGACGACCTGAATCTCAAACGAGAAACATCCCCCACTTATCTCTGCCCCTCTTTCCTTCTCTCTTACACACTCACTCTCTCCCTCTCTCTCGCACCGCAGACATACAGTATCTATGGCCAACATTAATCTTGTAAAATTTTGTGCAATTTTAAAATCCCTTCTGGGATTCAGTTTAAATCTGGAACATTTTATGAAGTTATGCCAGTGAGAAAATAAACGCATTTCATGAAACTTCTGCGCCACTGTTCAGAATGTTCATAAAAGGCATGGTGCATTTGCATTTCCTGTTGTAAGTCATCTTCCTGTTATAGGCCAGAGAAGTTGTGAGTGCAGCCGTAGGCGTGTGTAAATGTCAAGGCATTCTTTATGCGCAGTTTTAACCCTCTGAGTTATCCATGCAGGTCAGAGTCGGGCGTGAAACCTAGGTCTGTGTGGTGGGCGTGGCCTTCAGCGAGTGGGACACTGTGCGCGAGGAGGCTGTGTTCATGCGGACTGGGAAAGCAAGGCTTTCTGGGAGGAGCTACCGCGAGCTGTCAATCACCGAGCCCGTCTGAGCCAATCCGGAGGCTTGCTCTCCGGAGCGAAAAGGTTTGACTGGTTCAGATCCGGTGGTGATTGGTGGTTGCAGGTGGTAGCCCCGCCCATCGTGGAGTTCATGAACTCTTGCCCTCCCTCCGTAAGGTCAAGCGTGCGTGTGTTTGCGCGCATGCGAGTGAAGTATCCCACTTTCTTCCCTCAGAAGTTTTGTTTCTGAGTTCCGTTTCACTGTTGCTCTCAGGCAGAATGCGTTTCTCTCTTCCCGAGTGAGACCAGTTACTGCTCAGCTGCTTAATCCTTTCAGTTATTTTTTTCCTTTTCATTTATATTTTTGACCCCCTGGTTTCCTTTAGAATTTTCCACTTGTGGCGTCGGGTAGGCAAGCGATTTAAACCCACTTATCATTCAAATCGGCACTTTATCTCAACAGCGCAGTTTAGCTCACCTGTTCCTTTATGTTTTAACTTTCCAGCGTCACACTCCGCAGAAATGTTGTAAAAGAGGGGTGACTCACTCTTGGAGCTGCATAAGGGGGCGCGACTGAGGGCCCCCCCCCCCCCCAGCGGGGTGTGCAACCCGCCACCCCCCCCACCCCCACCCCGCCTCAGCAATCAGGACCATTCAATTCAACTGCCCCATTAACCCAAGCGAGTGATTCACTGCCACAGCCCTCATTAACCTGAGTGATTGGGATGGCGGGTGTGCCGCCTGCCAAGTTTCCCATACCCACACAGCACCCCGATACCTCAGTACCCCTCAGGGGTTTTTCCCTACAGAAATAACCGCGATGGCCACAGACTCTCAGCCCTGAAGAACATCTGTATCTTCTGACCTCATGTCAACGCATGGAATTCAGCTGCAGCTTCACACGACCACACAATGAAGCCCCAAACTTGGGTTGTTTTTTTTTTTACGTTTTTCTCCTTTTTCCTGCAAATTTCATCATCACAAATGATTCAGTCCCACAATCAATAATTCTCCCCTCTGGACATGTAGCAGAAATAACAACATCTGACGAATGCGGTCTGATATAAGTAGCCAATTGCAAGATGCTCAAATACACAGGCAAAATGGACACAGTACAGTGCAGTGAAAAAGTATCTCTGATTTCATCAATTATTGAATATTTGTTGCACTGAATGCTGATACTTAACCCTTAACCCTTACCATTTTAGTTTTTTTTATTTAAATACACTCCTGCAGTTCTCTGAGACTTTTCAACCAACCATAAACTCAATTGTGCAATAAATATTAAAGTTCCAAGTTTTTTCTTTCGTTCCAAATGTGTTCAGTAACGTGTGGACGCTTGGCCTAGCATTCAGGGACAGAAACGGGGATGCTGACAGCGGAGAGGGCTGCTGGGTAATTAGGGAACGAGAGACGCGCAGCGCCACCCGCCTGCCCGCTAAAGACTGCATGAACCGGGTGGAAAAAAAAGTTCACAGTCATAGTTTGTGACTTGAAGCCGCTCTGCCGGATTGGCGTAAGGATTAAATGAAGAATCGGAACGAGGCGGTGCTTTATCCTGCCTGACCTCTGGGTGAAAGCTAATTGGACGGCTGTGTTAACTCCACAGAGAAGAAGCTGGAGAGAGAGAGAGAGAGAGAGAGAGAGAGAGGGCTGTTTTTATGAATGAGTAAGAATCACGGCGACCTTGGTCCCGGGGCGGGATGGAAGCGACTCTTTCAGCGCTCTGGCTGGTGACCGGAGCCCGGCACACGCCCACAGGGTAGACTGAGCTGTCAATCAAAAAAACTCACCAATGGGCCCTGCGGTGTGCGCGCGGAACGGAAAACACCGCCAGGTCCCTGCTCAGCAGCCGTCCTTCTCGGAGAGGAGGTTGGCACGGAGACGGTTGGCACGGCGCCCACAAGCCCCTGTTCCTCTCTCGGGACAACTGCTGATTAGACATCTGCCAGAGCACCCGCACCCCCACACAAACCCCCCCAACCCCCCTTCCACCCCCCCCCCCCCCACCTACCTTCAGGAACCCTCATTATAGCCCTTTCCCACTGTGGAGCTGAAACTCACCTCCTGTTTGCAAACAAAAAAAATCATAAAGCTCACCCTTTGTCCTGCTCTGTACCAGTGTGTGGGCGTGGGGGGGGTGTGCGGAGAGAAAGTCCTGATTGGCTCACAATGTTCTAGATTTTTGATGTGCGGAGAGAGTTCCATCGACACCCACGGCGGCGAGCGGCAAATAATTCTAAATATCCAAGCGCTGCTGCATCACACGGCCGGCCCAGACTGACCCGCTACACCCACAGGGTGTAACGAGCGCTCCCTGCATCCCCCGTCGCCATGGTGACGCGCAGGAGCCGAGCGGAATCCTAATCTCCACTCACCGGCGCTCCCTCTCCTAAACGGCTCGCTGCTCCGCCGGTCTCGGCGTTGAGTTTACCGGGGAGGGGGGCGGGGGTGGGGCACACCGGTACGGCACATGTTCTTTCCGGCACACCGTACACCGAATGTTGTAGGATCAAACTCGCTCCGCGCGTTCTGCGTCACTTGGTTTTAAAGCGGAATGTGTATGTGACAACACTCCATGGCCCTTTGGGTCTGCCAGTCGTGGCCAGTGCCGGGCACAGTCAAGATTGGTTAACCAGACAGTGGGTGACTGTCACCACACCCATATCCAACTTTTTACAACAGGATACCCAGCAGCATACTCCCTTCCAGCATCTGAGTTCTGATTGGCTGTTGCTGATTTTTGCACCAGTAGCCACAGAACCATCGGGAAACACTGGAAACCGTTAATGGGTAAAGGCCCACACCCACATCCAGCACTGATGGTTACTACGGTAAAGATTCATCCGTACAGTATTACTCCATCTCTAAATGGCCCCAGCCAGCAGGCTGCCCAGGGGTACGCAGTGCAAGGCGGATTTTAGTTCATGATTTTCTGAGCGGTGCTCAGAGACCATTTATGATTCGTGTTTTGTGTGTACGCGCAGACGTTTTCTGCCATTAAAATAAAAATTGAGCGGGTGCTGTACCTCCAGAGGAGGCATGAGAACATAAAATAATTGCATGCTGACAGAGGACAAAAGAGCAGAGAAGTACCCAGCAAGCATTTGGCATTTTGGGCATTCTGTTACAGAGCGACTATAATCCGCTGCAGGAACACCACGAGGACAATCCTTTTTTTTTAGAGGGTAAAAAAGGACAAGTACATTCTTTTATTTCCTGTATTGGCATTATTTTACAGCCTAGTTAAATCTTAAAAGTAATTATCTTTTTTGGGTGAGGGTGGGGGGGGGGGTTTAAGGCTGTACCATGATAATGAAAAATAAATGTTATTCTTTATTCTTTTTTTTGGGGGGGGGGGGGGGTTGTAGAAAGATCACCTCAACCCCTCTTCATTATATTTGATTATTCAGTCTCCCAACGTGGTCACACAGTAGCTTATACCTCACAGCTCCACAGCTGTGTTCAGATGTGCGGTAACGAGCCTATACCAGGAGAATGAACATCCCTAACGGTCTATGTTACGTAATGTTCTTTCTTATTTTCTTGGTGTTCTTTGTCCAAATTCACATCTTTTTTTTGTTCTTTTTTTTTTGCACAGTGGGTCTGTAGCCTTCTGTCTCGAGAGAACAGCTCTTTAGAGAAAGCCCCTTTCAAGTGCCTGTACTTCACTGGAGCAGGTCCAGGTAAGAGGAACTCTCTGGGATTAATGCTCTGCCCACACACAGGATTTGAACCCGCAACCCCCGTCTTCAGTCAGGCTCTTGCTGGGCTACACGTGGCTCCAGCATGTGACTCATGAATTCCTGTCTTTTATTCAGATTTACTTCCATTCTAAGAATCTGGAATTCTAGGCATAGTTCAGAAGAATAGCAAATAACATTGTACCTGAATACAGTGAGAATCCGGAAAGAAAATATTTTGGGGTTTATTTCCACTTCAAGGCATGTTAGGCTTCACCTTTGCTCTCTCAAAATTCCCTTCTCACACTTACAGACTCTTTCATCTTCTTGACAGGATGTCTTTCACTCCCAAAGGTGAATAAATAAGAGTTCCTACGCTGAAAATAACACCAACAACGACAACAGCAACAAAAACAGCAGGACTAAATCAGGGAGCATTATGGGACATCGGTACCCTGCACGTCAGGAAGACGAAGCTGCGTCGGGCAATCCCGCCATGCTAAATTTAGCGCCAAACCCGCCCCCTTTTCCGTGTGTTTACTTCCTGTTCTCTCCTCCACCTGAAAACCCATTTAAAATGGATGGAAAACAAGGTAAATATCATGAATACTATAATTTAAATGCAAAATCATATGTATGAGGTCATTTAAAAAAGAAAAATGTTCTCCCTACGAAAAACATGCATGTATTAGACATTTTGTATGGTCATGGGTACACATGCTACTAGACATTTTTTTTGGTTCATTCAAAATCAATAAAACTCATGTCCCAACCTTTCTTCAAGCTGCTGAACACAACCGTAAACTTGCCTCAACCCTCAGACTTACCGTTTTCCTAACCCTAACCCTAGCTGAACCCTAATTTGAGCCCTAAACTCTAATTTGAAGCCATTGGTACCATTGAAAACACCTGAAAACCAATTTAAAATGGATGGAAAACAAAGTAAATATCATGAATACTATAATTTAAATGCAAAATCATATGTATGAGGTCATTTAAAAAAGAAAATGTTCTCCCTACGAAAAACATGCATGTATTAGACATTTTGTATGGTCATGGGTACACATGCTACTAGACATTTTTTTGGTTCATTCAAATCAATAAAACTCATGTCCCAACCTTTCTTCAAGCTGCTGAACACAACCGTAAACTTGCCTCAACCCTCAGACTTACCGTTTTCCTAACCCTAACCCTAGCTGAACCCTAATTTGAGCCCTAAACTCTAATTTGAAGCAATTGGTACGATTGAAAACACCTGAAAACCCATTTAAAATGGATGGAAAACAAAGTAAATATCATGAATACTATAATTTAAATGCAAAATCATATGTATGAGGTCATTTAAAAAATAAAAATGTTCTCCCTATGAAAAACATGCATGTATTAGACATTTTGTATGGTCATGGGTACACATGCTGCTAGACTTTTTTTTGGTTCATTCAAAATCAATAAAACTCATGTCCCAACCTTTCTTCAAGCTGCTGGAACACAACCGTAACTTGCCTCAACCCTCAGACTACCGTTTTCCTAACCCTACCCTAGCTGAACCCTAATTTGAGCCCTAAACTCTAATTTGAAGCCATTGGTACCATTGAAAACACCTGAAAACCCATTTAAAATGGATGGAAAACAAGGTAAATATCATGAATACTATAATTTAAATGCAAAATCATATGTATGAGGTGATTTAAAAAAGAAAAATGTTCTCCCTAGAAAAACATGCATGTATTAGACATTTTGTATGGTCATGGGTACACATGCTACTAGACATTTTTTTTGGTTCATTCAAAATCAATAAAACTCATGTCCCAACCTTTCTTCAAGCTGCTGAACACAACCGTAAACTTGCCTCAACCCTCAGACTTACCGTTTTCCTAACCCTAACCCTAGCTGAACCCTAATTTGAGCCCTAAACTCTAATTTGAAGCCATTGGTACCATTGAAAACACCTGAAAACCCATTTAAAATGGATGGAAAACAAAGTAAATATCATGAATACTATAATTTAAATGCAAAATCATATGTATGAGGTCATTTAAAAAAGAAAAATGTTCTCCCTACGAAAAACATGCATGTATTAGACATTTTGTATGGTCATGGGTACACATGCTACTAGACATTTTTTTTGGTTCATTCAAAATCAATAAAACTCATGTCCCAACCTTTCTTCAAGCTGCTGAACACAACCGTAAACTTGCCTCAACCCTCAGACTTACCGTTTTCCTAACCCTAACCCTAGCTGAACCCTAATTTGAGCCCTAAACTCTAATTTGAAGCAATTGGTACCATTGAAAACACCTGAAAACCCATTTAAAATGGATGGAAAACAAAGTAAATATCATGAATACTATAATTTAAATGCAAAATCATATGTATGAGGTCATTTAAAAAAGAAAAATGTTCTCCCTAAGAAAAACATGCATGTATTAGACATTTTGTATGGTCATGGGTACACATGCTGCTAGACATTTTTTTTTGGTTCATTCAAAATCAATAAAACTCATGTCCCAACCTTTCTTCAAGCTGCTGAACACAACCGTAAACTTGCCTCAACCCTCAGACTTACCGTTTTCCTAACCCTAACCCTAGCTGAACCCTAATTTGAGCCCTAAACTCTAATTTGAAGCCATTGGTATCATTGAAAACACCTGAAAACCCATTTAAAATGGATGGAAAACAGGTTAATATCATGAATACTATAATTTAAATGCAAAATCATATGTATGAGGTCATTTAAAAAAGAAAAATGTTCTCCCTAAGAAAAACATGCATGTATTAGACATTTTGTATGGTCATGGGTACACATGCTACTAGACATTTTTTTTGGTTCATTCAAAATCAATAAAACTCATGTCCCAACCTTTCTTCAAGCTGCTGAACACAACCGTAAACTTGCCTCAACCCTCAGACTTACCGTTTTCCTAACCCTAACCCTAGCTGAACCCTAATTTGAGCCCTAAACTCTAATTTGAAGCCATTGGTACCATTGAAACACCTGAAAACCCATTTAAAAGGATGGAAAACAAAGTAAATATCATGAATACTATAATTTAAATGCAAAATCATATGTATGAGGTCATTTAAAAAAGAAAAATGTTCTCCCTACGAAAAACATGCATGTATTAGACATTTTGTATGGTCATGGGTACACATGCTACTAGACATTTTTTTTGGTTCATTCAAAATCAATAAAACTCATGTCCCAACCTTTCTTCAAGCTGCTGAACACAACCGTAAACTTGCCTCAACCCTCAGACTTACCGTTTTCCTAACCCTAACCCTAGCTGAACCCTAATTTGAGCCCTAAACTCTAATTTGAAGCCATTGGTACAATTGAAAACACCTGAAAACCCATTTAAAATGGATGGAAAACAAGGTAAATATCATGAATACTATAATTTAAATGCAAAATCATATGTATGAGGTCATTTAAAAAAGATAAATGTTCTCCCTAAGAAAAACATGCATGTATTAGACATTTTGTATGGTCATGGGTACACATGCTACTAGACATTTTTTTTGGTTCATTCAAAATCAATAAAACTCATGTCCTAACCTTTCTTCAAGCTGCTGAACACAACCGTAAACTTGCCTCAACCCTCAGACTTACCGTTTTCCTAACCCTAACCCTAGCTGAACCCTAATTTGAGCCCTAAACTCTAATTTGAAGCCATTGGTACCATTGAAAACACCTGAAAACCCATTTAAAATGGATGGAAAACAAAGTAAATATCATGAATACTATAATTTAAATGCAAAATCATATGTATGAGGTCATTTAAAAAAGAAAAATGTTCTCCCTACGAAAAACATGCATGTATTAGACATTTTGTATGGTCATGGGTACACATGCTACTAGACATTTTTTTTGGTTCATTCAAAATCAATAAAACTCATGTCCCAACCTTTCTTCAAGCTGCTGAACACAACCGTAAACTTGCCTCAACCCTCAGACTTACCGTTTTCCTAACCCTAACCCTAGCTGAACCCTAATTTGAGCCCTAAACTCTAATTTGAAGCCATTGGTAGCATTGAAAACACCTGAAAACCCATTTAAAATGTGACGGAATGCTTTTTCGTGTGCTGGAAGAGTCCTCCCATCAGCTGATTATTAATTTTTTTTTTTTTTTTGGTTTCTGGATAATTTACAGTCTACTTGCGATCAGATGATCTTGTTGTTTTTCGGCTGGCTGATGAGAGAAAGCACATGATTGTGGGTCAGAGGTCACAGTTTGATCCGTGGCTGCGTGGTCTTTGACCTAGGAGCTGGAATGGCGACCCAGAGGATGCCAGATTCTGTTCTCGAGTGGGGAGTTTTTTCATATTCTAGATGCAAATAGTCAGCATGTGCTTAACCCAATCCCAAAGGGGGGGCACAGGAAGATGGGACTGGCATCCCTGAGACCAGCTCTACTGAGCTCCACTCTCTTCTTTCTCTCACTCTCACGCACACACACACACACACGCAGGCACACACACACACACATACGCATGCACGCACACAAACGAACACACGCACACACAGAAGACAGGAAGTCCTGTTCTATTCCCCCATTGCTGTGGACCTGTCCTCTCCAGGATATCCACTCTTCCTGCTGCACTCCCAAGCCCCCCCCCCCCCCCACCACCAGCATCCCACCCCAACCAGACCCCCCCAGAACAGGGCTGGGAACCTCAGCTGTGTCAGCTCCCCTCCGTTCCCAGGACGAGAAAAACACTCCCCCCATCCCCCCCCACCCCCGTTTTTTGTAGGATTAAAAAAATGTATTTCTATTTTTTTACCCTGTCAGGGACAACCAAAGGCAAATTTGTCTTCCCATTAAGTGCAATTTGAGCTCATAAAATAAATATCTAGCTAAAAAAAGAAAACCTTTTCCAGCCCGCTTTCGCTTAGTGTATCAGCAATAAGAACGTACAGTATGTTCCTGCAAGTGCACTTAAGCCTGCAAGCAAGATGCTGCTATCTAAGCCATACAAAGCAAGGCAATTAATATAATTATGTATTCGTTTCTGAGAACACTGGCATTGACTGGGATTTCCAGCGTCCTGAAGGGTCACGATTTTGGGGTAGTAGTAACTGGTGAGGTGCAGTGGCCTTCTCATGTAGGTCTTTGATATTCTCTCTGGCTCACTCACACACACACACACACACACACACACACACTGTACGTGCATGCACACACACACACACACAAGCACATGAGCAGACAGAAATAGATCGCACCTGATCTTTGTTGGCTTGTCAAATGTATGTATTTAAATAAATAAATCTCTGTTTTTCTCTGTTAAGTGCAAGTGGAGTGCCATCTTCCAGTTCAAAGCCAGGGAGAGACAAAGCAGCGATGAGGAAGAAGGCTTTTTGAACACAGAGAGTCAGAGACAGAGACAGAGAGAGAGAGATGGAGAGAGAGTGTCAGAGAGAGAGACAGAGAGAGAGAGAAAGACAGACACTGGCACGGAGAGCGATGGACGCAGACAGAGTCATGCCGTGCTGCGGAGAGAACCAGATATTGATCATTATTTCCATGGTGCCTGTTCATTCATTTTCCACACTGACCTAAATGTGAAAAATAAGGATTCTATCGAGCGAGGCACATCTCCCATCACCCATTTCAACGTTCAGTGGGTCGATAAAACCAAAGAAACTCCAATCCTGTCATTCCCCACGACGTATACAGACAGGTATTAATGTCATTTAGACACATCAGCACAGCTGCAACAAAATCCTCACAGTCTCCTCTGCCAGGGATATTTTTGTGTTCTTTTTTTGCACGTTTGAAAAATGGAAATATTAATATAAGTTGGCCGAAGAGAACCACAATGTTCAAAAGCCTGAAGACTGCGGAGTGAGTTATGGGAGAAATATGACTTCATACATCATCTTTAATATGCTTTTCCACAAGGAAGACAGCCTGCCACAAAAAGAGGGTGCAAAGTAAAAAATATTTCATTTAAAGAAAGATGATAAAAGGAGATATATCGTCAAAAGTAAAAAAGAAAAAAGAAAAGAAAAAAAAGGTTGGAGCACTGGTGATGGGCATGTTCTGTTGCCAAGACAACATTACTGTTCTCTTATTCCTTTTTAGGAAATGTGTGATGATGGAAAGGTCTTATCTTTCCGGAGCCTCGAATCATAGAGATACACAGCAAAGTTCTGTGTAGATGACATCGCCTCAGACGGAGGTTTAAAGAACTCAAAGGTCTAGGGCTTCAACTGGCTGCCTTTTGAGACAAATGCAGTTGCTGGCGGTGGCTGCGATTATGCAGTAGAATTACCCAGGTCCTGTCATTTTTTTACAGTACAGCACTAGAGTGACCATGGCTAACCATCCATCATGTTTCCTATTAAAGTATCACTCCACCCCCCCCCCACCCCCACAGCTCCCCACCCACCAGCATGCCACAAAACTTTCATCATATGGAACTCAGGAAGTGGCAGCTTCACAGGAAGTTCAGAAATAGCTCACAATCAGGACTCGGTTGTGTTTTTTGTTTTTTTTCTTTTTACGAAAAAGGAACCCACATACCTGGTCATGCTGAGATTACTGTTATTACCTGTGTTTGTTCCTGTTTGTGGAGAGGATGGGGCCACCGCTGATTTGGGCCTGGACCTTCAATGCCCCCCTCCCCCCCCCCGGCATCACGCGATGAGCCCATCCTGGGACGGAATGGAGAAACGGTTCTGGCCGCTCTTCGACTCCAGAAGGGGCGAGGGTCATAGGTCACCCCCCTCGGGGGGGGGGGCGCTCACGCGATCCGCCATTCCCCTGCCCCCCGCATCGCTCTCACGCGTCTCACACGTGCACGGCCCCCAACGCGCTTTCACACCCCCCCCCCCCACAGGGGGGCGGGGCCCCCGGGGTGCGCTGCCCCGTTTCCCTGGAGACCGCCCTGCAGACGAGAAGGTCTTTCCATGAGCTGAATCAGAGAGCAACCTCGCTGGCCAGCGGCATTCTGGGAAATGTTATATCTGCTTTGGTTCTGCCGTTAATGGACTGACCAGAGGGTGTTCAAACAAGTTCAAACAAAGGCCCATTGCCTCTGCTGCAAAGCACATTCACTGACCTGGGAGGCGTGGCTTGTGCAAAGGTCTTTGACCCAGGAGGCGTGGCCTATTCTGAGGTCTTTGACCAAGGAGGCGTGGCCTATGCTGAAGGCTCTGACCCCGAAGGCGTGGCCTGCGTACCTGGGGATTCTGATCAAGGAGGCGTGGCCTGTGCACCACATCCATGATGTTTCTCAGTATCAGCAGCTGCAATGCACAAAAAAGGTCTGTAGTCGTGTTGCCATTTTTTCTTTGGTAGGAAGACGAAATTTATTTTGGCATCAGCCCTGAGGTCAGACAGCTGCCACAGTCTGTGAGCTGAATGCCATTGGCTGGGAAACCCCTTATCTGGCCTGGCCCCTCACCACCACCACAGCATTACCACCTCAGGGAGGGGAGAGAGGGTCCATTAGCAGAGCCATAGTACCAGTCCCAGTGGTCACAAACTTATTCGCTCACATTTATCATTTAGCACTGACCAGCTACTTCATACTTGTGTCTGCACTTGTCATTTTCGGTTGTCTTCTGAAAAAATGCACCCATTAACCTTTACAAAAAGAAAAAAGAAAAATTGAATTAAATCCAGGTCTTTGTGCACTTAAACAATCCAAGAAAAAAAAATGAAGGTCCATTTTTGTTTAGGATTATGTAACGGTTCTTCCATTTGTGCCAGACTGTGAAATGTTTTCACATACCGTCTGTCAGTTTTGTGTTTTGATACGATCCCAAGGTTTGGGGGGCGGGGGGGTGGAGAGGCGTTCACATTTTGGCAATCACCCAGGGCTCTGTCCTCAGATGCTGTGTTGTTACTGGCTGGAGTTGTTACGGTAACGATAAGAGAGGTGCTTTTGTCTGTGGGGTTGCTTCTAAGGATCTGGAAAAGAAGTTAACTTCGGCACTAGTCTTTCCTGATCCTTATCTGCAAAGAAAACACATTCGGGGACGGGAGGAGGGGCGGGGAAGGGAGCGGGGGAATTGGCCGTCCCGCCGTTTGTTCCATTTCCCATAATGCCCCTCTCAGGAAGGGAGGCTGTGAGGATTCGAGCCTCAGAGAGGTGAGAAAATGGAGCTTTTAAACAGCAGACAGTTGGAAAAGATCGCCACACATGCCCAAACACTCAAAACAACTATTTAGATACTGCCACTGTCTGAAAAAAAACAAATTGTTTGGCCGTGGTAGTATTTTGTGGATCTGCAGGTGTGTAGAATAATTTGTCCCACATAGGCACATCTCTTGCCCTCACCACCAGGGGGCAGTATTGGTCGGGCGACTCTCGCGCGTGTCACGTGCGCCGCGTGGCAAGAGTGGCCGCCATAGCAACGCACGGGTCCAGCTGGGACTCCCCGCCAGGGTCGAAGACTCCAGACAATAAACGAATAAACAACACAAACACTTCTCAAAAAATCATTCTAAGCCCTTGTTTTTTTTTTTTTTTTGACGACTCTATAATTGCTCTGTGATCGCAGTTCGCGGTTTGGCTCGTCGAGCCTGGCTGCTGTGTCAGAGGAGCTGTTCTGAAGCCCAGCTGGCAGAGAGCACAGGCTTCAGGCCCAGTCTTAGACGGCCGTTTGTAACAGGCACTGAGAATAACGCTGGGGTCCTCAGGACTGGGGGTGAGTAACCAGGGGTGTCTGACGGCTGTGCACGTTTTGGGGGTCCAAGAAGCCTGGCTCCCCACCTCCACAGTCCTGCTACTCCTATGGCAGTTCTGTGACCGTTCCACGGTATAACCCCCTGACTCCCTCTCAGATACTTTCTCTCAGAAGTTCATCTCGAAACGGAAGCGGGGAAAATCCATTTCAATCCGTAATAAACCCATCCAAAGCCTCCGAATCGGAAGGGTTCATCATTTATCAAGCTCCTCCAGCATCCCAGCACACAACTGATAATTCTGCAACAAGCTACCCGTAAACACCCAGCCAAACTCAAACAAGGATTTTGTTATATCCTCGCGTTTATGAAACAATATCTGCCCACCAGATAATGGGATATTTCAGAACAGCGAACACAACGATCTCCCCCCCGAGTGTAGTGCTATGCTGTGGGCAGAATTACGCATCTCCCTGTGAAACATTTTAGCTACATGAGCAAGTCACTGCAGAAATACAGTCAGACTACAATTTAGCACTACAAGGCATTGGCGCACTCTTATCTTGAGAGAAAAAAACAACATGGAACTTGACTTAAATGTAATGGCAAACTGTAACCTAAAGATGAATTTCGTTTGACTACAACCAAAGCACAAAAATAAATAAATAAGTAAATAGCTGCTAATGTCACAGTCTGTGCAAGAATCTGAATATTTGGGCATTATACTGTATATATGGTGGATTCACATTAATCCCCCCACATCTACTTAAACTTAATATTTAAAACTTTATATTCATTATCTCTTGCAGCACACATTTAATCTTTTGAAAGCCAAAGCAGGTTGCATATTCAGGTGTACATCATACTTTACACCCTGTCATATTTTATTTTTTACTTAAATGTTATTGCTGTGAGTCCTCACTGACCCAAAGCACTATGAACCATAAGAGACACTGGGTAGGAAAAGAAAACATCCATTTTTACCCCTGTTAATATTTCTAAAATATAAAGCCAGAAAAGGACCCCTTTTCTCCCTCTGAGCCTGCACTATTTAAGCTGAAATTAAATTTCTTATCCCTCCATTACTGTGCCTACATCCCGAGTCAGGACTCCACCGCGATTAAGACACGGCTTTCACAGGCTCTGTTATCGCCGGAGGCTTGCTGCACCGTTCATTTGCAGCTTTATGACAAACTTAATTCCAAATCATTTCACTGCAGCAATGTTATGGTAAGTACCTCACACAAAAAAAAAAAAAACTATTTCCTTGATGTTTCCATTAGCGCGAATCAACGTTGACACAGGTTTGCACTAATGCGCGATTCCTAATTTTGTAGTTCCCTTGCCTAATGCATTGTGTGCACGAAAGTTAGTTAAAATTTTTTTTTTTAAATAGACCCCAGAGTAAGAATTTAGTTGGCAGCTCTGGAAAATGCAGTGGTAGACAACGGCAGGAACTACCCAATTACTTTTGGCACTGAAATGTTTTTTTTTTTTCCAAACCTTTTCGAATAAATGCTGCCTCTCTGTTTTCCCTCTAATCCTGATTGGTGAGAAGCATTCCACTCCAATATAGTTGCCATCAGTCAACTGCCAATTGTCACACATTGCTGGTCCTCCCTGCTGACCTGCATAGTGGTTCTCCTCTTATGCAAAAATGCATTGCTCACTCATGCATTATGTCTGGGGAACATGATGATGATAATTTTGTATCATAATTCTTTTACAAAATAGCTTGAACTACATTTTTTTTTTTGAGTAACTGTACTTTTGCAAGCTACATTTGTCTTTAGGGTAGCTTGGCTGTAGTCAAACTACTTTCAGTGTGAAGTAACCGGTGGTTCGTACAACCATGCTTTCGGCGTAGTTTCCCTAACGTTGTTTAAAATTGGATCTCAGGTGGTGTTTCAGAAAAGAGGGTTTTTTTTTTTTGTGTGTTGAGTCTGCGCATCATTTCCTGTTTTCAGTCCAGGTGGGGCTTCCTGACAGAAGCTCGTGTGGCTCTGCAATCTAGAACGGAGTGACAGGAAACGAAAGGGAGGAAAACAAGTCTACGCCATTTTGGAAACACCAAGCTCTTTCTCCGCTTCAGCCCATCATTCCTCATCCCTCCCATGAAGTCCAAAAGAATCTGACAAGCTAACAATAACAACGCTTTAACAGCATGTCACACGAGTGATGTCATGTGCAAGGCAAGAGGTACATTCCAGAGAAAGACATGCAGAAACCCCATTGTGCTGATGTGGAAGTGCTTGTGCTTACCTTATTAATTAGCAAGCAACCATAGCTACCCTGAATGCATAGACTTCTGGGTGAATTTGGATCTCCATGGCAGTCCTGCTACAAGATGGTGGATAGGGTTGGGGGGGAGGCGGGGTCGTCTGGAGAGACAGAAATTCATTACACACTTATCACACAGTTTGGGGTGAACCTCGTACTATGGAAGAGTTTTGGGGGTGAGTACTGCAGAAGGGTTTGTGGGTAAATACTATGTAAGAGTTTTGGGGGTGAGTACTGCAGAAGAGTTTGGGGGTGAGTACTGTGTAAGTTCGGGGGTGAGTACTGCAGAAGGGTTTGGTGGTGAGTACTGCAGAAAAGTTTGGGGTGAGTACTATGTAAGAGTTTTGGGGGTGAGTATTGCAGAAGAGTTTGTGGGTGAGTACCCTGTAAGTTCGGGGGTGAGTACTGCAGAAGGCTTTGGTGGTGAGTACTGCAGAAGGGTTGGGGGGTGAGTACTGCAGAAGGGTTTGGGGGTGAGTACTGTGTAAGTTTGGGGGTGAGTACTGCAGAAGAGTTTGGAGGTGAGTACTATGTAAGTTCGGGGGTGAGTACTGCAGAAGGGTTCAGGGTTGGGGGGTGTCAGAGTTTGTCACACTCTGAGCTCGTCGCAGGATGACAGGATGTGCAGGTGGCTGCAGTTTTCCGCCCTTTTCCTGATGTTATGGCAGGAGGCTGATCGCTGACGGGCGTTTCCCTTCCTCCTTCCCTCAGCCGCGGCCTCAAGGCCAGGCCAGGCCCACCCCACCCTCTCCACTCGACCCCACTCAGCCGCATCTCCTGCCCCAGCACAACATGTACTCAACCACCACCCCCCTCTCCAGAACATGTACACACTTGCACGCACGCACGCAAACACACACACACATGTACACAGACACGCACAAACACACACGCACACACACAAGCATACAGACATACAGGCGCACACAAACACACGCACACGCACACAAACACACATACATACACATGCACACAAACACAGACACACACATGCACACTAACACAGACACACACACAAACACACAGACACGCACGCACACACACAAATATACACACATACACACACACACACACACACACCAGTGCCCCTCCTCATGTTTACATAATATAATAAAAAGGCACAAAGAAGTCGTCTTGCTGTTTAAGAAGTTCTCCAGTAGGATAGCACATATATCTCCATCACCTTCTTATTGGCAGGCTCTGGCCCAGCTGAACACACACAGACACACAGACACACACAGACACACACATACATACGCACACACACACATACACACACACACGCAAACATCATCTACCCTTTAAGCTGAGCTAAGTGCTCAGAGTTATAGGACCATGGATCATACAGCCTGGTACCAGACAGCCCCACTCCTGGTGAAATATAACATACTGAAAGCAAGGGCCACAGGATCAGACCACTGAGGGGCCATCATGGAGTGGAGCTAAATGACATTTCCACAGTATACGGCGATGACCCCTCTTACAGCCTTCTCTTAGCATCCTGACTCAAATGCTCATGTGATCCAGCCCTGGCAGAGGAGCCTGTGCCTGCAGTACTCCCGTTCCGTCCTTAGGGGGCGCCGTGAATACACACAAGCGAGCACTGCGGCCACAGAAGCTGACTAAGTGACTAGAACAGAACGGATGAGAGGGGAGGTTTGGACGGGGGGGGGGAGAGGTTTGAGTGCAGCTGTAGTTTAGGTTGCCGCGGGGGGGGGGCGGGTTGAGTGCAGCTGTAGTTTAGGTTGGCGGGGGGGGGGGGGGGTTTGAGTGCAGCTGTAGTTATATAGGTTGCCCGCATGATCTCTCCGTGAGAGAGCTGGTCGAAAGCGATGAGTCACGATGAAGAGCAGCCAAAAGTCCCGAATCACACAAAGCCCCAGCACGAGCAAAATCAATAAACACGGAACATGAGGGGGATTCACTCAACAAAACAATCCCTGCTGCTGCTGTGATTTACTGTTCATTTGCTCCTTTTCTAAGCCTTTTTTTTTTTGCCCAGTTTTCTTTCATTTTCACCCCGTTTGAAATAAGCAGGTGCATTCATAGGACCGTCACATCATGGCAACGCTCCACGATGTCAGCTCTGAGGGGCATAGACCGGCACACGCTCGCTCTCCTCCTCAGACGAGCCCTCGCACCCCGAGCATCCGCTCCTTACGCTCCCGCTGCGGCTGATAATGCGCCGTCCCGCGGTGCCGCTGTCTGCAGCGTGCGCCGGCGCGGTCGGGGTTCTGTACCAGATCGTGAGACGCGTACGTGCGCCGGAACAGGGTCACGGCCTCGTTTCGCCCCCTCGCCCCCTCGCCGCTGCACGACGCCCGGTTTCACCAGCGCTCTCTGCCCACAGTTAAACCCCTCGAATGGAAGGGTTTTTTTTTTTGGAATGTTTTTTTTTTTTTTTTTTTGTTCAGTGTTCTAGAACCCTATTGCTTTCAGTCACCAGCGGCGACTGTTACATCAGCGTTAGAACGTTCAGTTACGAACGTTCTGATCACGCGTTCGTGATCTCACGCCGTAGAAAGAAACCTGGATCCGTGTTCACGAAGCATCTGAGAGTCAGGGTTTCCCCTCTTAAACCCTCTCCATTATCAGCTAGGTCAGCGCTCCTACTCAAGAGCTGCTTTATGAGCAGGGGACCGAAACAATCTGGTTAACCTCACCTGATTACGATACGATGCTCAGCATGAAACTAGTTGCCGCTGCTACTGATTCAACTGCGCGGTTCACGCCGCCATTCAGGGTCAACCGACGGCCCGTACTGTCCTAAACCTGTAAGAAAATGTCTTTGGCAGTCCGGACTAATTGCCTGAAGAAAGATAAAGATAGTTCCTTGCCAGTGCAATATATTTCATACTCTGTGAAGACACAAAATCAAAAAGAAATCAGAAGATAATTCCTTATTTTATGGATGAACCCTTGATCACGATGCTGTTTACCATGCTAATCAAGGTCATGTGATCAGAGCTTTTACGATGCTAATCAAGGTCATGTGATCAGAGCTTTTACGATGCTAACCAAGGTCATGTGATCAGAGCTGTCTGGGGCACACAGCCATCTGAAATGGCCGCACCCTGTACTCATCTGGGTCGTCCAGCCTTGCCCGGCTCCAACCGCAGTCCAGACGGCCATTGTGGCTCTGAGATTATCTCACTTCCTCTGGCTTGCACAAAGACACAAATTGGAAACTGTGCCACACAGATTGTTTGCACAGTAAAGAGCTCTTTTCACTGTGCTTGAGGGCACAAACTATGCAGCTCCCACTGAGAAATGAAATCTCTCTCCAGAAGGAACTTCTCTCTCCATTAAACGGGGGAACTGAACGTCGCTTTCATTTACGTCACACAGTTACTTTATTGAACCTACGATCCAAAATGAGATTTAAAAAAAAAAACATTCACGTCAGGCATTTACAGTCAGGGGAGGGGGATGATGTGACTGACGCCAGAGGGTATAAAATTAGTGCTGCGATGTTTGTGAAGTCACAACGTTGTGTTGCTAAGCAGCGTGCCATCCTCCTCGGGCGTACCTGCTCACTGTAATTTTCGAGGTGATGCTGAAAGGAAAGTGTATCTCCAAGCAGACACCCGATGTGAGTGTTGGCATGTAAGCACACTGCACTGCTTACCGCATCTTAACAGCCTAACACACGCATACATACGCACACACATGCTCACACACACACACACACACACACACACACACACACACACACACACACACACACACACACACACACACACACACACACACACACACACACAAGAACACACACACACACACACACACACACACACACACACACACACACACACACAAGCATACACACATATACTCACACTCACAAGCACACACACACACATGCTCATACACACACGCAGCAGTGTCCCTCCTCGTGTTTACACATTATAATAAAAAGCCATGAAAATGTCCTGCTGTTTACTCACAGTAGGATATCACATATATATCCATTACCTTCCCATTGGCTGGCTCTGGCTCAGCTTGTTCACGGAGTATCACCTTCCAATTGGCTGGCTCTAGCTCAGCACAGAGGATCACTTTCCCATTGGCTGGCACTGGCTCAGCTTGTTCACAGAGGATCACCTTCCCATTGGCTGGCACTGGCTCAGCTTGTTCACAGAGGATCACCTTCCCATTGGCTGGCACTGGCTCAGCTTGTTCACAGAGGATCACCTTACCATTGGCTGATTGCCTGGCCTGTTTACAGGGCAGGTAATGTGTTTTGGGCTTCTGCAGTGGGCTGGGTGTGGTGGTGAGGTCACCTCTAGTGGCCCTGTGCGTTTGGTGGAACGGGGACATGTTGTTTTGGGAGGATGAGGAGGGTCAATGCTGAGAAGGAGAAGAGAAATCCACTCTCCCCTCCGACCCCTCCCGTCTGACCTCTGGGACTCAGAAACAATGGAGACGGAAATATACCCCCCCCCCCACCCCCGTCCAACTCAGAAACACCATAAACAACCCCCCTTCCCCCAGTACTTTTAACTCTGTTAGAGGGTCCTTTTGGTCCCCACTGGACTCTGTATACTGCATATGGGGATTTAACACAGAATTTTACTCTGTGCGCCTGCCTGGATAAATTACTTTCGCAGCCTGTTTTTTAAAATTAATATCAATCAATAGCACTGGGCTCAAGTACATTTACAATTATATTACTAAGCGTGTAACATCAGTGCCCCCAGAAAAATGTCACATAATGAAAAAAGCTCTTAAAATTATTTCTCTCTCTCTCTCTCTCTCTCTCGCTCTCACTTGCTCACTCCACCTCTCTCTCTCTTTCTCTTGCTCTCTCCATCTCTCTCTCGCACTCTTTCTCTCTCTCATTCTCTCCATCTCTCACTCTCTCTCTCTCTCCCCCCATCTCTTTCTCCCTCTCCACCCCTCCTTCCCTCCACAGTCTCAATAGGAGTTGAGCTCGTCTAAAGAGCGCTGGGGGGGGGGGGCTGGGGCGGGGGGGGGGGGCGGCAGAAGAAGAAAGCCGTTTCCTTGGCGTTGGGGCCTGTGGAGCCCTTCCTGTGCCGTGACCTCATCCCTGAGATGGCGCAGACGTTGAGTCACACGACCCACGCTCGCATGCCGCAGCCGACGCAAACGTTTTCCCACCCCCCCCTTCGCCAGGACGGGTGTTCCAAACCGATGCAGTCTTCTCACTACAGCGTCCAAGAAAATCTTTACCTCCGAACGCTAAAAACGATCGGTTCGAAAATTATAGCAATTCTGAACGGCTTCATCGGAGGAGAAGCACATCGTCTGAGCATCTAAGGGAGCAGCTTGTGGTGACTTTCACTCCATTTTCACCATCTCGCTCTCTCTCTCTTTCTTTCTCGTTCTCTCTCTCCCTCATCACTCCCTCATGACATTAACACACACACCTACACACACCAGAGCAACTGAAAAATTAATAGCTTGTTAAAATTCTGGGATAGCAACTGTGGTTGGAACAAAAACCCGGCACGCACACGGAGGAGGGTGTGGAGGGGGTGGGGGGAGGGGCCCTGGGACCGAGGCTGTTATAGAGTGAAGTTGCCGACACCATGGAAACCCCCACAAACACATCAGCTGCACGCACCTCTCTCTTCACTCAGTGGAATGCCTGCATTGACCCATGTAGGA
The DNA here is from genome assembly GCF_018555375.3 of Anguilla rostrata. Classification (NCBI taxonomy): domain Eukaryota; kingdom Metazoa; phylum Chordata; class Actinopteri; order Anguilliformes; family Anguillidae; genus Anguilla; species Anguilla rostrata. The sequence continues at coordinate 39,602,344 of NC_057942.1, read as the reverse complement.
TTCGAACCCTCAACCTGCCGGTTGTAAATAAGGTTTAAGAAACAATCGCTTCGCTCCGCACAGTCCCCTTAAGGTCAAGACGTGGAGCATCCCATTGAATCGGAGGGTTAGCGGTTCTTAACCCGAGTTAGGGGCACTCTCCGGATCTTCACTACGCCATTGTGTTCTAAGCCATTCATCACCCAGGTGGGGGCTACACATCGACCCCCCCCCACTGTAAAAGAGCTCCAAGACCGTGAGATGCTCGCTCAGTCACTCACAATCTATCGCTGTCGTTATGCTGCGGCACTGGGGTTTTGTGTTGGCTACTTCCCTGTATCAGCAGGGATGAAGTCACAGGGGAAAACTCCCCTTCAATATAATTGCATATTACAGAAAATATTAATAATATAAAAAAACGAAGTTATGGAGGGACTCTAAATGCGCATGCAATAATGTGTTTACCAATAAAACTTTGTTTCCTTGTTCATATAACTTATTTATGGTTATTCTTTCATATGCTTAAATTTATTTTTTAATTGCCAAATTCAAAACATCATTCCTTTTTGATAAGTCAGTTGTTCAGTTGAGAATGTGCATATTTTTGGTTCTGCACCAGTGGTAGTAAGACTGCTGACTTTCTTCCAAAGATAGCCGGCGTGAAGTCTGATTTTCTCCGGAGGACTCGGCCCCCTGAAGCGCAGAACGTTATTACCAGCGAAACTTTATCCTCTGAACAATGACTCAGCCGTACCAAGAGAAGGAGTGGGAAGATTTAATCAAACCTGGACAAAACTCTGCTATACTGCTTTGCTAAATAATATTGCATCACATTGCATTACATAACACAGGAGGAGGCAAACATCATGGATTAAATTTCTCTTTGGAAAGGCAGTCCTGTCTTAATATTCGCTCGGATCAAATTAAATTTCATACTCATGCGTTGAGTGTATGTTAAGTGCGGTAAGATGTGTGCTAGGTATGTGTTAAGTGTGTGCTGAGCGTGTGAAATGTGTTAAGTATGTGTTGGCCAGCAGCCATACCTCCATGCACTCTGCTCCTGCCGAATGGCTGAAGCTAAGCAGGTGTGGGCTTGGTTAGTACTTGGATGGGAGACCACCAGGGAATACTGAGTTGCTGCTGGAAGTGGTGTTGGTGGGCCAGCAGGGGGCAATCTTCCCTCTGGTCTAATAAACCCCAATGCCCAGTGTAGTGACGGGGACACTGTGCTGTAGGAGATGCCGTCTTTCGGATGAGACGTTAAACCGAGGTCCTGACTCACTGTGGTCATTAAAGATCCCATGACACTTATCGCTAAGAGTAGGGGGTTCCCCGGTGTCCTGGCTAAATCCCAGATCTGGCTCTCGCAAACTTGCCACCAAAACCATCCCCAGGTTTAGTTGGCTAAATAAATGTTCTCTCCCTCTCCACCTTCGCTAATGTGTGGTGAGCTTTCTGGCGCAAAATGGCTGCCGTGCATCACCCAGGTGGGTGCTACACATTGGTGGTGGGTGAGGTGCGATCCCCTTCACTGTAAAGCACTTTGAGCATTCGGAAAAGTGCAATATAAATGTAAGGATATTCTATATATATATATATATATATTCTATGTGTTGAGCGTGTGTCTAGCATGTGCTGTGTTAAGTGTGTTGAGCATGTGAAATGTGTCAAGTGGATGTTGAGCGTGTGAAATGTGTAAAGTGTGTGTCTAGCATGTGCTGTGTTAAGTGTGTTGAGCATGTGAAATGTGTCAAGTGGATGTTGAGCGTGTGTTTAATATCTCTGGTGGAAGGAGACTCCAGCCGGGGACTCTGCCTTTTAGAGAAGTAGAGGCGTTGTGCGATGGAATCAGCGGATCTGGACTGTGGGCGGGAGAAACTACGGTAACCACACCCCCGGCAACAACCTTTGCCTAGTTACGCTCTATCAGCTTTCATTGAAAACGCCTACCCTGGCATTTATGCACAATAACCTGTGGCATTGATCCGTCAAAGACACACACTGCACTCAGTTACAGCTCTTCAGAGAAGCTACAGAGGCATGAACAGCAGCTCTTGTCCGAGGTCATTCAGATACCTTTGGCAGCACAACCATGTAACATTATGAAACATGGCTGAAGGCCATTTTGTCTGAAGAACTTGGCAAAAGGTTTTGCAAACATTGACACCAAGCCAGGTGTGTAATGTAAGGTTGTTTAGAAAGAGAAGAGTCTTCTTATCTGCTATCTGACAATGTGCCAGAGTGTTGAATCAGCAGTTCAAAGGTTTGTTCAGATTTACATCCTTCTAAGGAGGCCAAGGTGCTCAGATTATATGGCCAGGTAAGACCTTCTCCACAAAATATGATGCAGATACAAGAGCTTAAGCCACTTTTTGAGATAAATGTAGCTTCAGCTGTGAGACTCAGTTAGGGCAGTTAGGGCAATAAGAGCAGTTAGGGCAATAAGAGCAGTAAGGGCAGTTAGGGCAGTAGGGGCAGTTAGGGCAAATAGGGCAGTAAAGGCAGTCAGGGCAAATAGGGCAGTAAGGGCGGTTAGGGCAGTAAGAGTAGTTAGGGCAGTAGGGGCAGTTAGGGCAAATGGGGCAGTCAGGGCAAATAGGGCAGTAAGGGCGGTTAGGGCAATAAGAGTAGTTAGGGCAGTAGGGGCAGTTAGGGCAAATGGGGCAGTCAGGGCAAATAGGGCAGTAAGGGCGGTTAGGGCAGTAATCTGAATTCTCATATAAAACTGGTACTGGCTCCACAGAGATTTCATAAACTCTTGGCGCTCTCCGATGGGAATTTTCTAGAACTTTCATAGCAGCATCTGCGCGGCCACGCATGTGTTTGCTCAAACGGCAGTTCCCTTCCTTCACCGAGCTTTCAAAGTCATCCGCTGCGTAAACATTCGGATGTGGAGATTTCGTCTTCCGTTAGTCACTCTGAAATCCTCCACCAAATGCTCTGCGAAGACTTTCTGTCTCACTGCCGAGCTGAATGACGCAAGAACGTTTCTTAAAAACTGACAAATAACTGTAATTAAGCTTTTTCACTCTGTCTCTCCTTTAATGACAAAAGAATAGATAAGGAGGAGAACAGGATATTCTGTCCATCGAGGTTCATCATTGACCTGCAGACTACGCAGCAACGCATCAGGTCTGGGTTTGAACACCCAGACGGTCTCCGTCGCTACTAAATAGCCTGGCTAAGCTGTGTAAAGAAACGCTTCCTGGTGTAACTGCAAAATTTACTTAAAACCCATTTCCATCAATAGCTTCTCTTCTTCTTCTTCTGCTGACAGAACTCCACTTTTATCGGCTTCTCAAATTTCTGTCTCATGCTTCCTGTCTGTCTCTCACACATTCCTTCTCCCTCCCCTTTCCCTCTCTCCTTCTGTCCCTCTCTCCCTCTCTCCCTCCTCCCACCTCCCACCTCTCCCACTCTGTCCTCCCCTCTCTCTCCAACCCTCTCTTTCTTCCCAAAGTTCAAAGTTCAAATGTACTTTACTAGGCATGCAAAGTGTACACTTATGCTATTGAAGCACATTAAAAAATTTCAACAAAACAAGGAACGCCGCTCCTCTCTCTCATGCCCCAAAATGAGTGCTAGTGCTAGCCAATAATACCAAACTGTACTCCTGTACCAGTGATTGAGCTGGCCCTTAATGACTGACCCTCATTGATTCAGTATAAGATAGCTACTCCCAGAATGCAGAACTGACTCCTTTCGACGTTGATGACCGGCCTGTTGTCTCGGGGGGAAGCACTCCACACAGGCAGCAAAACGATCTCAACGGCGCTGTTGGGGCAAAATCTTTGTCTCTTTTTCACACCTTGCTGACTCCCGGCCAGCACTGTAAACACACCTCCTTTTTTTTAGGGGGGGGGGGAGGGGGGGTCTGAAGAGGGGCACACTTCCGTTAAATCGCCCTAAAGACTACTACGAGCACTCAAATGACAGAACCGCGGCTGAGAACTCAATTTTCTCACACGTTTCTGAAAAGGCGCTGATGGTGACTCACGCAGTGACTGGATTGGCTCCACGTCCTGCCGTCTCTGCGTGAGGCGTACGGAACGCGCGTCACAGGCTTCCTCCGTCCCCGCAACTCGTCAAGCTGAAAAACGCGAGGGAACAGATGTGATTATGCAGTCATTACTACATTAAATATATAAATCATGGTGCTCCTCACAGAGGTAGCCCCCCCCCCACCACCACCACCACCACCAACTCCCAGAAACCCCCGTGGGTGAAAGCTAGCAGGTGGTTGGTGATTAAACCTCACAGCACCCAGGTGCTCGTTCTGGACCAGACCAAGTTCCGGATTCGACCGAAGTGCTTTCTTCGTTAAGCTTATTTTTGTTACAATGTTTTTCTTTTTTTAAATTCATCTCCAATGCCCTTTTTTCCCCTCATGTCCCTGAACCTCTTCTCTCTTTTTTGAGTTCTTTCTTTCTTTCTGTCTTTATTTCTCTCTCTTTCTCTTTCTTTAAACAGTTTCCCTCCGCTATAATTCTTACCCTATAACTTGTAAGTCAGGTGGATAGAGGGAAAAATTTAAATAAAAAATGTGTGTGATAGAGAGAGAGAAGGAGAGAGAGAAAAAAACTGATTAAAATCATACTGATCATTCTGCCTGCCACAGGCTTGATTTGAATTGGAATAAAAATCTGAGCAAGAGAATGAGAGAGAAAGAGTAAGAGATGCAGGCACGTTGCATATAACACATCACTTAAAATTTAGCTTTGCAATTATTTTGTCTGCTGTTGTTATTTGTCAAATTTTGCTTTGGGAATATTGTGTTAATGCCATGCCAATGAGAGAGAGAGAAAGAGAGAGGAAGAGAGAGAGAGAGAGGGAGAGAGAGGTGAAAGAGGGGAGAGGGAGATGGAGAAAGAGAGTGGTGGTTGGTGATTCAGGCTTATGCGATCGCAGGAAGTCTGTGGACGGGGTTTCCTGACCCGAACCTTTTGTGCCACTCCAAAACTCCGCCCACTTTCTCCGCCCACAGGCTCTGTCAGCTGTCAGCTCGCCCTGAAGTGCCATTGTCCAAACACCGCTGTTCTCAACAAATGAAAAAGCCCCCCCAACGCTCCCCCCCCCAAAAAAAAGCTCTCAAACCAAACCGAGTTTCACTCCAACGCCGGAAATTGATTCCATTATCCCTGATGTGCCACAATTCATCTCAAATCACACATCCATTTTATTATAACATAAATGACAAAAGCAGAAAACGTAATTTGGGAAACCAAACATTTATGTCAGCTTGAGGTCAGAGAGAAAAAGTTTCACTTTTCTCTCGAAAACAATCGAGATGGAAACCCACACGGTTCTGACAGAGCAGATGTGAGTGTGTGTCTGCATCTATGTGTGTGTGTGTCTGTACCAGTGAGTGTGTGTGTGTGTGCTCGTATTCACGCCTACCAAAGCTCAGATTCACACACTTACACATTTTCCGACAAGGATGCAAGCCATCCCTCGTACAAAACAACAGTTTTTTTAATTGCACTTGGCTCATTTCTCCTTCTGTCTGGGGTCATTAGATTGCATTGAACGGAACGCGCGGATCCTGGTGCAGTTAATTTGTTCACTTCGGCACCACTTCTGAGGCCCGCTTTCTGAAAGCGAGCTTTCCACTTATCTCCCTGAGCTGTGAGTCAGCCATCCTAACGAGATTTATTATGCGGACGGGCTGCTGAGAACAGAGAGGCCTGCTCAGACCACATTTTAAACTGCCTGCACACGATCACACGGTGTCCAAGCTGACAGAGGACAGAGGCTGACACCCCCCTACAGACAGCACAGCTGAGTTTGAATATACAGGCAGCACAGCTGAGTTTGAATCTATAGGCAGCACACAGCAGAGTTTGAATCCGCACCAGCACAGCTGAGGCTGAATCTATAGACAGCACAGCTGACGAT